>NW_027509288.1:0-223652 GCF_048541705.1 Temnothorax americanus
TATACAAAATTCATGAAAACAAAGCTTCCTCTATGAGAAAGCAAAAATTTTACTTTATTATAATATATTATATCTTATTTTTTTTCGTATTATTTAATTCCACATTTATCGTAACAGACGCTCGACGTCGACGCTATAAATCTGAAAACAATAAATCCAAAGCGCAACAAATACTATGTGGAGCTCAAGTGTAAAACGGTACCCGGATTTTCGAAGAAAAATAAATGGCAAGCATTGTCTCAAGAAGAAAATCCTCTCAAGAGAAACGTTATCCACTATTGCGAAAATAAAGCTCGCACGATCGTTGCCAAACCGGTAATTGAATTTCACGGATACGGCAAAGGCGACGAATTCGCATTCCTGACCGAATTCACAAACCGTCCAAGATACTTTAGGCGTGCAAAAAAAGTTTACATAAAATTAATATACAATCTAATTTTGAGCCTTGTTCGTTATCACGTGCGTGCGTGCAATAACTATATCTAATAATTAAAATTTTAATTATATTGACAGTTCTCGTTGTCATTAATTCAATTAGAACCGGAAAGGTCCTAGTTAAATCGTGGAAGCCAAGCAACAACTAAAACTAAACTTTAACACAGCTAATTGCAAAGGCCGGACTACTGAAATCACGAACACATTTTCTACGTGATGCACTGTGTGCCTCATCTCGTTTCATTTGCTATTCATAAGAGTTCCACGCCCGAAGCTCTCACAAATACAAAAACCGACTCGGAAAAAATGTTTATATACCTACAATTTTATCTAATTATATATAACTTTGTAGATATAATTATACATGGATTTTGACCTGATCTAATCTATATATATAAAAATGAATGTATGTATGTATGTATGTATGTATGTTCTTTATACACTCTTGAACTATTCAACCGAATTTTTACCAAAAATATATAAAATTTTTTAAAAAAGGTAAAAAAAGGCGCCAAGTACACGTATAGTAGTGTATATGTTGTTACCTAAAAAAAATGAAAGTGGTAGTATTATACCTAGAAAGAACTTAAGTAACAAGTGGTAGACTTTTATATCTCGAAAAATCTCGAAAAAATCTAAGCAGTAGTATCTTTATTTCCGAAAAATTATAACTCAAGTGATACACGTCACAAAATTATGTTTCCTTATCAAAAAGAAAAGTCGCGCTTCAAGTGATCTATTACAATTACAAAAAAGAAATGATATCTCTTTAAATTAGAGCGCCAATTACAGAGAGAACATGTATATATTGCCTCAAAAAATAATTGTTGCACTACTTTGAAAAATCTTTACATTGCAGCATTGTGTCAATTAGAAAAGAATGTATGATAACAATTTTATAAGATTAAAAAATTTTATTTAAATTTAACAAGGGAATACGAGATATTTAAATACAAAGTTTACATGTGTATTTTTTATGGTCACAAAGAATTACAGAGGTAACAGTACAAAATACAAATATTTTATTAAAATATTTAATCCAACGAGGGAATACAATTTGTATTTAAATATAAATTTTATATATGTATTTTTCAATAGAATAAAATATTTAATCACAAAGAATTACAAAGGTAACAGTACAAAATAAAAATATTTATTAAAATACATAAATTTTTCTTGTAAAAAACTTGGCGCTGTTAGACCTCGAAATTTTAAATAATAAGGACAACAGTAAATAAAAATAATTCAGAGAAAAATGCGATGGGAGTAATATTAAATGATTATCAGCGTGGATGTGGGAGTGAATGATATGGGTGTGCGTGACGAACGCGGACGGCGGATAATGCGGCTTATAATTAAGTATAGAATAAATTTATTTATTTATTTAAAATTTCAAGGTCTAACAGCGCCAAGTTTTTTACAAGAAAAATTTATGTATTTTAATAAATATTTTATTTTGTACTGTTACCTTTGTAATTTTTTGTGATTAAATATTTTATTCTATTGAAAAATACATATATAAAAATTTATATTTAAATACAAATTGTATTCCCTCGTTGGATTAAATATTTTAATAAAATATTTGTATTTTGTACTGGGAAGCGGGTAACGGACTTGGACGTGGTGGACGGCCCAAGGAGAGAGGAGCGGAGAACGTGGTGCGAGAGGAGAGAGAAAGGAGAGAGAGAGGACGGAGGAGGTGGATTGGATGGAGAGGGCAGAGAGGAAGATGAGGAAGTGAAAAAGACGGGAAATTCGAAGCAGGAGGAGAGAAACGGAGGATGAAAAAGGCGGAGTAATATGGAGGTTAGGAAAGAGACTGATAGAGCGAGAGGGGGGAGACGAGCGGGGGCAGCAGAACTGATGCGAGAGCAGCGCTGGCGCTCGCGCAGGGCGCGCCGAGGGTGATGAGCGCGGAGGAGGAGGATAGTAGATACGGCAGCGCGGGACAGCAATTGGAGAGAAGTTGTGTGGAGAAAGCGGAGAGGATAGAGGGCGCAGCAAAAGGGAGAAAGTGAGACGGCGGCGCTGGATAGCAGCTGAAAAAGAGATGGCACGACTGAGAGGAGAGGTAGGGAACCGAGAAAAGTGGACGCACTGGCAGAGGTGAAGTGTAAAGGAGGAAAGTATACAGAAGGTGAAAAGAAAAGGTGTAAGGGAGATGCGAAGGAGAAAAACCGTGGAGGAGCGGACGGAGGACTGTAAGTAGAGGAGGAACAGGAGAGACAAGGAGGAGGCAGAGACGGACGGAGATAGAGGGAGAAGAGAGGTGCAATAAATAACATACATACGGCTTGTTTATACAGGGATAGGAAAAGAGACGATGGCAGGGATGGGGCAAAGGTCGGAGGAGACAGAGTGGGTGGAGGAGATCAGGAAAGAAGTTAGGAAGATAGGGCCAGAAAATCAGGGAAGAAATAAGACGGGAAGGAAAAAGCATTAGGAAGAAATTAAAGGAGATTAGAGTGAGGTTGGAGAGGCTGGAGGAGAGGCGCTGGCGGTGCGAGGAAAGCGAGGAGCAGGATGAGGAGGAGGAAAGAGAGACAGATGAGAGCAACGGGTGGAGAGGGAGGGAAAAGGAACCAGCGAGGATGAAGAGGAGTAACAGGGGAGTGGCAAGAAAGGAGATGACGGAGGAGGATGGAACGGAAGGCAGCGAGGGAGGTTGGAGTGAGAAGGGGTGGGGAAGAGACTGGTGGGAGGAGGTGGCCAGCGAGGAAGATAGGAGAAAAGAGGAGGAGAACAGGTACGCGGCAAGAGGACATACACAGGGGGAGGAAAAAAGGGGGGAGAAGGAAGGATGAGAATAAAAAGGAAACAGAAGGGAGAGCGAGCAGGGAGAAGGAAGACAGAGGCTACAGAGAAAAAAGGGCGGCCAAGGAGGGCAAGGGAGGACCGGAGGAGAAGAGTAGGGAGGAGGAGGAAACAAAAGAGAGGAATAGAGCGAGGAGGGCGGCAGAAGACAGGGAGGAGGAAGTGAGGAGAAAAAGGGAAAGGAAAGAAAGAGAGGAAAAAGAGGAAAGGAAGGAGAGGGAGAGGATGCTTGGTCAGGGGGAAGGCTGGAGATTGGAGAAGCGGAGAAGCGAGGATCTGGAGAAGAGGAAAGGTAGGGAGAAAGGAGAAGGGCCGAGGGAGGAGATGGAGAGAATGGAGGAAGGAAGAGGAAGAGAAGGCGAGGAGACTAAAGGAGAGAGTAAAGAGGCTGGAGGAAGAGAGAGAGCAAAAGGAGAGAAGAAAGAAAAATGTAGTATGGAGAGGGTTTGGATGGAAGGGGACGCGGAAGAAAGGAGGGGCATGATGGTACGGATAGCAGAGAAAGTACTAAGGAAAGAGCCAAAGATTAGAAGGGTCTGGGAAAGGAAAGGGGAAGGAGGGAGAGAGGTTTGATAGTGGGATGGAGAATGAGAGGAGAGGGCAGAGTTGCTGGGAAGATTTGGAGAGGTTAGGCAGAGGTGGGGGGATTGGGGTGGACGAGGACCTGTCGATGGAAGAGAGGAGGACAAGGTGGAAGATGTTGGAGAAGGCGAAGGAAGAGAGGGACAAGGGAAGAAGAGCGAGGGTGGAAAACAGGAGACGGTGGGTGGATGGAAGGGAGATAGAATGGAAGGAGGAGGAGGGAAAATGGGAGGAGGTATAAAGGGGAGAGGGTTACGTTGAAGGCTAGGAACGGGAGGAGGAGGAGAAGGGGAGGGTGCTAGAGGATAGAAGGAAAGCAAGAAAGAGGCGAAGGGTAAAGATAGCGGAGGACAGATAGGTGGAGGCGAGGATAAGAAAGAGAGAGAGTGAGGGGAAATTAGAATAGGAGAGAGAGTGGAGGAGAGGAGGAGAGCAGGAGTGAGAGGAGGTAGGAGGTGGAGGAGAGCACGAGAGAGACGGAGGAGAAACTCCACAGGAGCGGGGAAGAGGACCAACAGACCACAGGGCAGGAGACAGACAGGAAGGAAGAGATGAGACAGGAAGAGGTGGAGGGAGACGAACGAAATCGAGAAGGAAGAGGAGAGGGATAAGGGAAGGGAAAAAGAGTTATTGTGAGGTCGCAAAAGGCCAGGAAATGAATAAAGGGGAACGTTTGTAAGAGGTTTGGGTACGTTCCTCGTTTAAAAACGCCTTGTAAACCCTGAGGGGGAAATACAATAAACACATACATCTTGTATTTTGTATTGTTACCTCTGTAATTCTTTGTGACCATTAAAAAATGCACATGTAAATTTTGTATTTAAATATCTTGTATTTCCTTGTTAAATTTAAATAAAATTTTTTAATCTTATAAAATTGTTATCATACATTTTTTTCTAATTGACACAATGTAAAGATTTTTCAAAGTAGTGCAACAATTATTTTTTGAGGCAATATACATGTTCTCTCTGTAATTGGCGCTCTAATTTAAAGAGATATCATTTCTTTTTGTAATTGTAATAGATCACTTAAAGCGCGACTTTTCTTTTTGATAAGGAAACATAATTTTGTGACGTGTATCACTTGAGTTATAATTTCTCGGAAATAAAGATACTACTGCTTAGATTTTTTCGAGATTTTTCGAGATATAAAGTCTACCACTTGTTACTTAAGTTTTTTCGAGGTATAATACTACCACTTTCATTTTTTTTTAGGTAACAACATATACACTACTATACGTGTATTTGGCGCCTTTTTTTTACCTTTTTTTTTAAAAGGTAATTTTGTACGGATATTACGCTTTTTTGTAGTATTACGCATTTTATAAACAGTATGTACAGGGTAAAGCTATTTGGAGGTATGATACTACCACTTTGTTTTTTTTTTAGGTAACAACATAACAAAGTAACAACATAATACATATACACTACTATGCGTGTACTTGGCACCTTTTTTTACCTTTCTTTTAAAAAGGTAAGTTTGTACGAATATCGCGCCTTTTTGTATTGTTACGCATCTTAATCTTATAAACAATATATCTTATAATCTTATAAACAGTATATACAAAGTATGAAGTTAAAAATGTTACGGACTATTATTTCTAGAGAAAACCACAATTTAATATTTTGCTTAGTTTTTTAAAAATAATAATCAGTAACCCTTTCAGTTGTACACCTTGTATATATTTTTCAATTTCAACATAAAACATAATCGCAATAAAGCATGATTAATGTTAATAAGTCGTTAACTGTAAAATTCTTTATTTATGTTTATTTGCGTGTCTTACTGAATGTTGTTCGCACTGTATATGTATGTACCGATATCTTCAGGTATCGATATTTTTGATAATTATTTTTACGTCAAACATAATTTTAATTCATCCAATTTTTATTATGTCTAGAAATAATTTTTGTCCAATTTTTATTATGTCTAGACATAATTTTAATTTAGCAATTTTTATTATGTCATGACAATTCTAATTCTGCCGCTAGGGAAATTTTAAGTCGATTCTAATGAATCAAGCTTGAATTCAATGTCTAGGTGTCCCAGGTTGCTAATGACGAGGTCCACATAGTGCGCTCTATAGTTTTCGGTGTACAGGTGTATTAATACCTTGAATTCGATGGCCACGTGTTCCAAGTTGCCGATGACGAGGTCCACATAGTGCGCTTCGTAGTTTTTAGTGTCTACATGTATTAATACCTCGAATTCGATATCTACGTGTCCTACATTGGGTGCGTTCAGCCGATACTCCTCTAGCCTAGCAATCGTGAGCAGACGCTCGTTTTCGCTCGTTTCCTCTCTTTTGACCTAATGGATTAAAAGGAGAGAAAACGAGCGAAAACGAGCGACTGCTCACAATTGCTAGGCTAGCGGAGTATCGGCTGAACGCACCCATTCAGATTTAAAGTTATTAATACACCTAGACACCAAAAACTATGAAGCGCATTATGTGGACCTCGTCATCGGCAACCTGGAACACGTAGACATCGAATTTGAGGTATTATTACACCTAGACACCAAAAACTACCGAGCGCGCTATCTGGACCTCGTCATCAGCAACCTGGGACACCTAAACATCGAATTCAAGGTATTAATACACGTAGACACCGAAAACTACGGAGCTCACTATCTAGACATCGTCATCGGCAACCTGGAACACTTAGACATCGCATTCAACGTATTATTACACCTGGACACCGAAAACTACGAAGCGCACTATGTGGACCTCGTCATCGGCAACCTGAGACACGTAGACATTATATTCAACGTATTCTTACACCTGGACATTGAAAACTATGAAGCGCACTATCTGGGTCCCGTCATCGGCAACCTGGGACACGTGGACACCGAATTCAAGGTATTAATACACGTAGACACCGAAAACTACGGAACGCACTATGAGGACCTCGTCATCGGCAACCTGGGACACGTAGACATCGAATTCAACGTGTTATTACACCTGGACACCGAAAACTATGAAGCGCAATATCTGGACCTCGTCATCGGCAACCTGGGATACCTAGACATCAAATTCAAGCTTAATTCATAAGAATCGACTTAAAAATTCCCTAGCGGCATTTTCTGCCAAGCGTAGAGAATCTTCTTTTCCGTTAACTCAATATATATTATTTATATATATACCTAATTTACCTAAATAGAAATCTTCCTTCTGACCGATAAGTCTATCGACCTAATTTCGAAATACGCGCGCGATATCGAAACTGGCGATACCTGCGCCGCCAGCGTCGAAAAAGTGAAAGTGACGTTTCTGATTATGACGTCATCATATCAGACGTCGGCGTTAGAAGTAGAAGAAGTATCTTAATAAAAAATTTTCACATTTGGACTTTGCGTCGCAATATCTCCGCTCGTAGGGCACGTAGCGGAATATTATGAGAGAAACCCTCCCCTAATTGGACCCCAAGCTATCGATCAAGCCTACTTAGAACTTGATCCGTTCACTCGTTATTTAATTGACCAAATTTCAAAGAAATATATATATGAAACAGGAGTAGAATTTCCTGGGGAGTGTCATAATGTGTATAGTTTTTTGTTACCAATTTTCTGGAAACCGGTTTTTCTAATTTTTTTTAATTTTCGGAAAATAATTGACCGCATCTCAAAGAATTGAATATGAAACGGGGGTAGAATTTTCCGGGGAATGTTATAAAGTGTATAATTTTTTGTTACCGATTTTTTTGGAAGCCGGTATCAGAAATTTTTCAAATTTTTTGGGAATTGACCGAATTGCAAAAAATTATAATAATGAAGTAGGGGTAGAATTTCACGGGGAGTGCTTATAAACTGTATAGTTTTTTGTTACCGATTTTTTTTGGGAATCGGTATCTTTTTGGAAATTGGTTACGAAATTTTCCAGAGCGGGAGAAAAAGAGAGAGAAAGAGAGAGAGGGAGAGAGAGAGGAAGAGGGGGAATGGGAGTGGGAGAGAGAGAGAGAGAGAGAGAGAGAGAGAGAGAGAGAGAGAGAGAGAGAGAGAGAGAGAGAGAGAGAGAGAGAGAGAGAGAGAGAGAGAGAGAGAGAGAGAGAGAGAGAGAGAGAGAGTATCGCTATTTATTACGCGCTCCAGGATAAGATCCTCTCTCAAGCGCAGAAATAAAATACAAAAGAGAAAATATATATATATAACTATACAAAAATAACACAAAGTAATTAAAAATTGAATACAATCAACGCCCTTATGTGTTATGCAGTATGCTTGTGTAAGTCAGAGTACGTGTTTCAATGCCTGTGTACGCGCGTGTGTGAGTGTGTGTGTGTGTATGTATAAAGGACTCATGATTCCGCTCTTAGCAAATAGTCGTATAACATTCTCTTGAAAGCATTTAGTGACTCAGAATTATGTATGTTACACGGAAAGCTATTCCAAAGTTTGGCAGAATGATACCTAAATGACCTTTTATAGAATTCAGTAATAAAGGTAATGATAAGGTGTCGTATAAGAGAGAGAGAGAGAGAGACAGAGAGTGAGAGAGAGAGAGAGAGAGAGAAGAGAGAAAGAAGAGAAAGAGAGAGCAGAGAGAGAGAGAGAGAGAGAGAGGAGAAAGAGAGAGAGGAGAGAGAGAGAGAGAGAGAAAGAGAAAGGGAAAGGGAGAGGGAGAGAGAGAGGGGAAAAGTGGGAGAGAGAAAGAGAGAGAGGGGGGAGGAAAAGAGAGAGATTAATTGATTGATTGATTGATTTGTTTAATATGCCCAAACACAGTTATAGGGCAAAATTACAGAATAGCAAAACTTAGAATTCGACATAATATTAGAAGTTACAGTCTGTAGATAATACAAAGACCAGATGGCAATTATGTCGCAATTCCACTATATATCTTAAATGTAGCTAACTAAATAGAAACACCAGAGTAAAAGCAAAAACTAACTATGTACATCTTAAAACTAAATAGAAACGCATAGACAAAAGCATAAGCATAATTATATATAACTTAAAACTAAATAAACGTATACAATACATAACAAATGATAATTTGTGTAACGCAACAAACTAGAAGCATTTGACAAAATAATGCGAACATTGCACCGAGCGATTCATAACAGAAGGATAAAAGTATCAGACAAATTCAGATGTAAATAAAAACGAACGGAGAAGGCTCTTGAAGGATGCAAGAGACGATGCTGAAGTAATGTTATCAGGAAGAGTATGCCAAAACCGTATTGAGGACAGGCGAAAGGAGTGCATGTACGTCGTAGTTCTGCAAGACGGGACGTGAAATACTTGTGATGACGTTGCTAGGCGCTCGGATCGTCTCAGCGCTGGATCAGAAGGCACGAAAAGCTCATTTAGGTAAGATGGAGAATTTAAGAAAAGGATACGATACGTTAGACACCCAAGAAAAAACAACCGTCTATTCTCAACTGAGAGCCAACCCAGTCTACGTCTATACGGCGTGATATGATCGTCCCATTTAAGATCGAAAATAAAACGAATGCAGCAGTTTACCAATCTCTGCAGTTTGGCATTCAGCTCATTGCTCAGGCCATGATAGACGAGACAACAGTAGTCGATGTGAGGGATTATCAGGGTAGTAACTAATTTGGCTCTCAATTCAGTTGAAAGGGAGTTTCTATTAAATTTTAGTTTGTGCAGCGCATAATGGACCTTTTGCGAAACATGCAACACGTGCTTTTTCCAAGACATAGTCGATGTAAAATTAACACCTAAATTCCTGACTTCACTCACAAAAGGAAGAGGTACTTGGTTTACTGTAATAGGCGGTAACAGACTGAGATCGATATTTCTAATGTGAGCTTGACTTCCAAAGATAAGCACTTTTGATTTGGCAGGATTTAGTTTGAGTCCGTTAGTTTGAGCATAGTTAAAAATAGCATTCGCATCTCTAGAGATTAGTTCTAATCCTTGACAAATATTGGCGGGTGAGCACTTAAGATAAATTTGAATGTCATCAGCAAACAACATATAAAGTGCATACAGCAAGACACTTCCAATGTCGTTAATGAAGAGAGAGAACAAAAGCGGGCCCAGAACAGAGCCTTGAGGAACACCTGATGACGTAGCTAGCCACTCTGAGAAGTTACCAGCATCGTCAACCACGAGAGAGAGAGAAAGAGAGAGAGAGAGAGAGAGAGAGAGAGAGAGAGAGAGAGAGAGAGAGAGAGAGAGAGAGACTATTTGCGTGTCTTAATACACATGTTCTCCGGGGCGAAGCCCGGCGGGGCATACTAGTATGAAAATAAAATTAAACATTATATTCTTACCAGAAAAATGGTATTTTTACGCAAATTTATTATTTATTATTTCAATTAAACATTAAAATATAAATTATACAATTATATCTAATTTGGCGCAATTATATATAAGTTTGTATATAATTTGATGTATCTCAACTTGAAAATGACTTTTGATATAACTTTACATAATTTGATATAGAGTTATAAATATTTTGATATAATTACATATAAATATTTATTCAAAAAAGAGTTTTAATATAATATTGTATAATTCGATATGGAATTATACATATCTTGATATAATTATATGTAATTATTTACTCAGAAAAGAATTGTAATATAATGTTGCATAATTTGATATGGAGTCATAAATATTTTGATATAATTGCATATAAATGAATACATAAATCTTATTATATATAATTATATATAATATATATATAATTATATATAATATATATCAATAATATCGATCTGGTCTCATTACCACCTATTATTGTCAATCATACGCCCTTGCCATATGTAAGGGAGGTGAGGAGAACCTTGGAGTCTGTTTCGAATCCAATCTCTCTTGGAAAAAACATATCTCACATGTTTCACAGAGAGTGCATCATGCATTGTATAAACTGAAATTCAATATGAATTCCCTTTCCACAGAACTTAGAATCAGGCTGGCTACGTCTCTGGTGTTACCTCATTTGGACTATTGTTGCCTTGTCTATCATGGCCTGAGCAAGGAACTTAATCTAAAGTTGCAGAGACTTGTAAATTGTTGCATCAGATTTATCTATAATTTGCGGAAAGACGAGCATATAACGCAATATCGACGTCGTCTAGGATGGCTGTCAGTAGAGAATAGAAGACTATATTTTCTTGGTTGTCAGATCTATCGTATCATTTACATGGGCTCGCCAACCTATCTGAGTGAACTTTTCACTCCAATTACCCCATCACTTAGAAGGTATTTTAGTTTATATTTTGTATTTTTATAGTACTTTGCTATCTTTGCCCTTTAGCTTTGCTTGGGCATAAATATACTGATCAATCAATCTCTCTCTCTCTCTCAAAAAAAAAAAAAGCCGGCTGGGAAGATACAATATAGCAATCACAGGAAAAAGCTGACTTACTCTGGTATACGAAGGCACAAGGCTGTCTGACTCATAAGGATGAAATTCGACATCAGGTTATGAAGAGGGTGAATCCTGCGATTCGAGAGTTATCCGAGACTAGATTGACTATAGAAAGTAATGATAGTGAGGTCAAAGCGTTTGATACAATAGATAGAGTAAAGCTAGCGGAAAAATTATATCAGTTTTGTACCGGGGTATAGTGGTGTAAAGGTGTGACAATATTAGAGTATCATTCGCCGAGTGCGTCAAATGGCGATTTTGTATAGTGATAGGAGACTTTAATATAGGTATAGGTATAGTCGAGCGATGATAGAATTTATTTTTTAGAATAAGGAAATAAAGGAACAAGTGAATGAGTAACTTATAATAACGAACTATGCATGACTAAAGGTGGAATTTAATATGAATAAAAAGAGAAATAAATATAAAGAATTTAACATCGATAATTTTGTAATATTAGAAGACAGGGTAGAACATTTATGTGATAGGATAAAAATAGTAGGAAATGTGAGTTTGCGAAAGAAACAAGTGAAAATAACGGACCATGCATGGCTTAAAGTAGGATTTAATATTAATAAAAAAAGAGATAAATATAAAGAATTTAATTGTACTTCATGTGGAAGATTTAATTTAAAGAAAAACGTAGGTTAAGACCTCATGTAAAGGACTTAATTTTAGGAAAAACCGAGTTATGTAAATAGCCGAGAAGGCTAATAAAGCTCAATCAATCTCTCTCTCTTTCTCTCTCTCTCTCTCTCTCTTTTTCTCTCTCTTCCTCTCTTCCTCTTTCTTTCCCTCCCTGTTTTTATATACAATTCTTTGAGATTTGGTCATTTGGAACCGGTTTCCAAAAAGATCGGTAACAAAAAATAGTACACTTTATAGCACTCTGCGGGAAATTCTGTCCCTACTTTATGTATAATTTTTTGAGATTCAATCATCAATTATTTCCCAAAAAATTGAAAAAATTAAAAAAACCGGTTTACAAAAAGATCGGTAACAAAAACTGTACATATCATGGCGCTCCCCGTAAAATTCTACCCCTACTTCATATATAATTCTTTGCGATTCGGTCAATTAATTCCCGAAAAATTGGAAAAATTTCTGATACCGATTTCCAAAAAGATTGGATCGAAAAATTATACACATCATGGCAATCCCCGAAAAATTCTACCTTCACTTCATATATAATTCTTTGAGATACGGTCAATTATTTCCCAAAACATTGAAAGAATTAGACAAACCGGTTTCCAAAAAATCGGTAACGAAAAATTATACACATATTTAAAATTTTAAGAATTCGAAGGAAAAAAACAATTAATTTTCCTTTCTAATGTGATCAATTTTTTAAAATTCGGTCAATTATTTCCCGAAAAATTGGAAAAATTTCGGATACCGGTTCCCAAGAAGATCGGTAACGAAAAACTATACATTCTATAGCACTCCCCGGAAAATTCTACTCCTGTTTGATACACAATTTTTTAAAATTCGGTCAATTATTTCCCGAAAAATTGGAAAAATTTCGGATACCGGTTCCCAAGAAGATCGGTAACGAAAAACTATACATTCTATAGCACTCCCCGGAAAATTCTACCCCTAATTCATATACAATTCTTTAAAATTCGGTCAATTATTTTCCAAAAAATTGGAGAAATTTTGGATACCGGTTCCCAAAAAGATCGGTAACAAAAAACTATACACTCTATAACACTCCCCGGAAAATTCTACCCCTATTTTATATACTTTTGGTAAAAATTCGGTCGAATAGTTTAAGAGTGTATAAAGGACATATATATATATATATATATATATATATATATATATATATATATATATATATAATAGTATAGATTGGAAAATTAAATTAAATTATAAATTTTCTCAGGATCTTTGTTGGAAAAAAAATTGACTTCAGATTGGTCAAGAAACTTGCCATTAACCTTTGATAAGACGTAACGGTGGAACAGTCCGTATAAACAAAATTGATTGCACGACAATTTAGACGAGTATTTTGTTCAGGGTGCAATCGAGTTCCTAAACGCTATTTAAGATGAGCAGCGAAGCTTCCAGGCAGCGACTTAATTGACGGCTAATTAGGCAGAACTTTCATGGGCCATTAAACGGCGCTCACGAGCGACGTGTACCTCCACGTGCGATTCCCATGGACATTTGTAACATATTAGATTGTCCATGTTTTACGAACACAGTCGCAGAGATGCCGGCAGTTTCCCATAGTGAGAAATATGAGAAATATCTACGTTAATGACGAACAGGTTAATATATAGCTATAACTATCCAAACTAATTGACTATCAAATCTACATTGCTACGTATGTTATAGAATCTCTTGGTATTCCATATAGATATATGCAGTTTCAGGTAACCGCAAACTGAGAATTGCCTTCCCGGTGACCACACGAAGTATGAATGTAATCGACAATATGCAATTGCATTGCATATTGATCGTAATTTTGATGTCTACGATTAATATGCAATTATACACATTTAATAATAAGCAACTTTGATATACGTACGTTAAGAGAAAAAAACCAGATAGATGTCTTTTTGCATTTTTAAATATAATTTATATATAAAAACCAATTAAAATTAATTCAATAAAATAAATCAATTCTTCCGTATTAATTTTTAATTAATTACGAGTAAGTTGTATACGTATAAATGTATTATTTTACATTAAACATATATTTATTCTTTGTATTTTAAAATATATTGTATTCAATAACCTGTAATAATTTCAAAATTAAATTATCAATGAAAATCTGATCCAGAGACTATTAAATATATATAAAAAGGTCTATTGGTGTTGCTTACACTTTTTGCACTCAGTATCTTCGCTTTCTCTCTCCCCATCGTTCAAATATATTTACCTCATTTTAAGTGCAAGAACTTTTAGGGATTTCAACTTCAAGCAACACGAACAAATCTAAAGATTAAGCTGGCTATAAAGCAATATATTTCACCCAAAAATATTACGATTATTTTGTTACACTAATTATCTGTGCAATGGAAAGTGTATAATATATACTTTCATTCTCGCTGTTAAATTTGATGTTTCCTCGTAAATCTTTATGCGCAAGCCCAACTCTAACAATCAAACCGATAAAAAGAATTATGCAACCAAAAAGCATTAATAAAAGATGACCCCATATCTTCCCACAGTGCGTGTTTGTGCTCTTCCCGTTTTTAGCACAATTTTAAGATATCTCTGACGCGATCATAGTTATCCGAGTCCGACGGGCGACAATCCGAGGTCCGGGTACGCGAGATAGCTTGCTTTTCATCGGTTTTCATAGCCGCGCGCTTACGGGACACCCCCAGTGCTTGAATACTAGGTTCCTCGGGTCGCGCGCACAACGAGAACGCGTAGATTTCGTTTATTAGAACTTTGTAAAAGCCGCTGCCGTAGCCTCGGCGTCTCATCAACGCGTGACGTGATAAACGAGCGCAGCCACTACGCGGTGAAAGCCCCACTCCCTCCTCCCCGACATCGTCGTCGCTCGGGGCTTCTCGCATCACGAGCGAAAAGCGGAGATCCCGTGAAACTTCAGGAACATAAAGCACACCAGGAACAGTACAATTTCCGCCCATGCTCGGCCGCGCGCTTTTCAGGAGGAAACGCCACCGACGCGACGATGGTCACGACGGAGGAACTCGACAAAAAGCGGATGAAAAAGACGCCGAAACGCTTCCGTTTGATGTTACGATAATCATAACTGTAATGCGTATCGTATTCCTGAACTAAGAAGCGTGCAAATATAAACGCGTAAGCATAATGTATATTTACAAAAGTTTTCCTGAATTGCCGAAACACATGAATTGCTTACGTATAATTTTTATGATTTTTTGTTACGAACATTGTATACTACTAATCTCTGAGTAATCGTATGTGAAAACTTCAGTTCAAGCTCTTTTTCTCTCTTCTAGTGATCTCTTTTTCTCTGTCGGTTTATTTTGTGATTTGTAGAGTTTGCATTCTTAATTACAATTTTACAAATTAAAATAAAAATTATTTGTTTCAAATATTTTCTTTTGTTTTTCAGATACTTAATTGCTTTCTGTAATATTAAAACAATATCGGGAATATCACTTCATATTATAAATACCAATAAATATGCTTTAATAAAAATAATTTTTCCTTTGAATATTAAAATATTTGCAACGTATATTTTAATTACTCGCGAAATCAGAAGATATCTAAGAATTATTGAATATTTTCGAACAAATCTGGAACAAATCTTTCTTTGACAAAAAAGTTTCCGTAAAAATGTTTCATTGTTTTAAATATTTAAATTAAATTTATGTAATTTTTGACCAAAACTTTAACCTTCTATACATTAAAATAACTTGGCAATTAAAATTCAAATAAAATATATCTCTGAAAATAAAAAAGTTAAAACTGCTAAGCTAATATAAGAAAATATTATACAAAGTATCTTTGAATATTAATCGCGACACGATATTTCATGAAAAAAGATAATTTTTGTCATAAAAGTATAAACTTATTTCAAATTACCATATAAAAATTTCTAAAATCATTAAAACAAATTGTTATTCATATTTTAATGAAATCATGCGTTATTGAAAATATTCAACCGGATATAAGAAAATGTCAACTCGAAACAAAATATCAATCTATAAAATAAACTATCGTTTCTCTTTTTCATTTTCAGTATGTCATAAAACAATCCGGCTGTTCTTTTGTTGGCAACCAGCGCTAAATTGTATCATTTGCGGTAATTCTATTACGCAATCAATAATTTACCACCAACAGGTGACTTATTAATAGTTTATGTCTCTTTAATTATTAGCTCGTACCTATATACATATATGACTAAAACATTCTAAACAAACAAATAATTTACCGCTCGATAATTGTCCCACAATCGAACGAAAATGGCTCCGTTTAACTAGAAGAGATGTTGCATATAATCGAAGCTGTTAAATTAATACGCCCAATCTCTATCACATATTCAAACAGTAAACTCAAAATCTATATTAAGAAGTAAAGTACACGTGTAATACAAATATGGCATAAATAGTTTAGCAAAAAACATTTTGCTAATGTAATTACACGTTATTATACACTAGATTTTTCACTCATTAATTAGAAGCACCTTTGATATTCTTTCTCCTCAAACTCTAACCTACATCTTCGAATTTTTTTTTAATAAAAAATAATAGATAATATTATAGATGCAGATTAGCATATTGTCAAATATTTCAAAAATGTAACCCCTTATATTAAAGTCTTCAAATTTTATTTTTGCTCACGCCTCGCGCGTTTTCACCCTCCGTTAACCCGCCATTATTAACTCTTTTTTATTTTCTTTCATTTTATTTTTTTTTTTTGAAATCATCAAAAAATGAAAAAAATTTTGGCACCGGTTTCAAGAAAATCAATTTTTAATGAAAAATTATCTATTAATAAAAAATTAAATTTATCCTCCAAAAATTAAAAAAATTTTGACAACTATTTCCTATATAATTCTTTAAGATTTGGTCAATTAATTCCCGAAAAAATGGAAAAATTTTGTGACCAGTTCCCAAACAAATCGATAACGAAAAATTATACACTTTATAGCAATCTCCGGAAAATTTTACCTCTATTTCATATGTAATTCTTTAAATACGGTCAATTGATTCCCGAAAAATTGAAAATATTTTGTAACCAGTTTCCCAAAAGATCGGTAACAAAAAATTATACACTTTATAGCAAACCCCAGAAAATTCTTTTGAAATTTGATCAATTAACTCCCGAGAAATTTGAAAAATTTCGTAACCGGTTTCCACAAAAATTGGTAACAAAAAATTACCTATAAAAATTATCCATAAAAAAAAATTCAGCTTGATATCTCATAATTTACGGAAATTGGAGCAAAAATCGGAAACCCCTTTATTATTAGCAATTTTTCTATAAACTCATCGTAACCATCCTCAAAAAATTAGAAAATTTTTTAAAACCGGTTTCCAAAAAATCGATTATAAAAAATTATACACGTCTGCCATTCCCGAAAAATTAGAAAAATTTGGGCATTGTTTTTAAAAAAGTAACAAATAATTATCTTTAAAAAAATTCAGCTAATATATATATCTCAAAATTTGAGGAAATTAGAACAATCACGTACATTTTTTTAAACAAATCGAAAACTTCTTTCGAAAAATTGGAAAAAATTCATAACCGATTTTAAGAAAATCAATTCATTAATGAAAAATTATCTATTAATACAAAATTAAACTTATCGTCCAAAAATTAAAAAAATTTTGACGACTCCTATTTCATATATAATTTTTTAAAATTTGGTCAATTAATTCCCGAAAAATTGGAAAAAATGTGTAACCGGTTCCCAAAAAAATCGGTAACAAAAAATTGTACACTTTATAGCAATCCCGGGGAAATTCTACCTTTATTTCATATGTAATTCTTTAAGATTCAATTATTTCCCGAGAAATTGGAAAAATTTTGTAACCGGTTTCCAAAAAAATTGGTAACAAAAAATAATACACTTTATAGCACTCCCCAGAAAATTCTACCTCTACTTCATATACAATTGTTTGAAATTCGGTCAATTAATTTCCGAAAAATTGGAAAATTTTCTGATACCAATTTCCCCAAAGATTGGTAACAAAAAATTATATATTTTATGGCAATTTCCGAGAAATTCTACCCCTACTTCATATAATTTTTTAAGATTCGGTCAATTAATTTGGAAAAATTTTGTAACCGGTTTCCAAAAAAATCGGTAACAAAAAATTATACATTTTATAGCACTCCCCGGAAAATTCTACCTTTGTTTCATATATAATTCTTTTAAATTCGGTCGATTATTTCCCGAAAAATTAGAAAAATTAGAAAAATTGGTTTCCAGAAAATTGGTAACGATAAACTATACACTTTATGGCACTCCCCAGGAAATTCTACCCCTATTTTATGTACCTTTGATAAAAATTCGGTCCACTAACGAATGAGTTGTTCGCAGTCAGACAGACAGACAGACAGACAGACAGACAAACGTCCGGTACTTATATATACATATAGATGTACTATAATTATATAGTATATAATTATATAGTGCATAAATATGTACTATGATTCTCTCACGTGGTCTTGGCAAAGATGAGCAGGTTGTTACCTACAAACGCAGGTTGTTCGTTCAAGATCATGTAAAATGCAAAGAGAAGATAAACGCTCTGAAGCATTTCGTGCAAAGTGCCTCAAGGGTCGCGTACTTTCTTTTGCCTTGCAGATACCTCAGTAAATTTCGATTAAATTTTTTCTTAACAAAAATTTCTTTGAACGTCGACCTTCATTGCAGCTCTTCCATTTTTAATATTAATCGCCCAATATATGACGTATCAACTGCAATTCTGCTAAAATATATGTTTTACTTAACCCTAGCTCGCTACACTCTGGTCCAGCTCTGGACCGCCTGCGCCGGACTTTTCGGCTTTCTAGTTTTTACATAATAATATAATTTTCTAGTTTTTTTATAATAAGTTCAGCTTATTATTTTTCTTAAATTTAAATAATTTTCTTGATCTGATATTATCATAAACATCTTATTCAAAGTCTGTATTTCCAATTTCTACAGTACACAATAACGAAAAATTTTGATTATAATTATATTATCTTTCCGAATTTTTAAGTCGTCAAAATATTTTATTTTTTAATTTGAACTGACTGCTTTTAATTCAATAAGTATTAATGCTTTGACAGAAACAATGAACGTAATAAGCTATTAAGGACAACGATTAAACTTGAGAAGAAACTAGTAATCTCAGCCCTACTTTCTCAAGACTTCAAGAAACTAAAGGTGATTCCATAAATGTTACATCACGGAGAATTTTACAAATCTGTGATATCATTAAATCGTAATTTCTATATTATTCCAATTTTATATGCTATTATATTATTAAACATAAATAAAATATTACATATTATGTTTTATTTTTTTTCTTTCTACATGTTATTTCTATAATATAATTTATTCCTTTTTTCACAAAACATATTATGCAAGCATTTGTCATAGAGAAATAAAGAGCAATATTATGTTAGTTATACATATTTTTCACGATATCCTATAATATCTGATATATTTAAAATCTTATCTTTCATACAAAGCCAAAATAATGTCTCCTCTTACATTATGTATATAAGAGAAAAATAATTTTTTCTTACGACACTTATAGGCGATTACTCGCGGTCAAGAGAGCACAGGTGTGAATGCGTCTTAATATTCCCGACGACGCGAGCGCAGTTCACGGGTACCGTTCGCGCCTGCGGAGAAAGTGCGGACCTCGAGGTAGGATCGAGGCACAAAGGTTCACTGGGTTCATCGTTAACTACATCCACGGAACGGTGAAACTTCGTAACTTACCGGCGCGGCGCGCAGCGCGGCGGCAAAGTTCCACCGGCGAACTTTTCGCGTCCGCGAGAATCACCTTGTGTATATCCGCCCTGCTTCAGAGCCCTTTGAGCACGCGTAGGCACGAGAGAGCATCGGTTTGTGTTCAACGTACCGGCTGCTATACTCGCCGAATGCGTTCGCCATTTCGTCGTAGCTGAATTTTCACTGTTTGCATAGCCACGTTCGTTACTTTGGTCGCGCGAAGTTAACGAATCAAACTTCCTCCTTTTATTTTTGCGAGACACGTCGCGCGCCGCCTCAAAGAAAGAAGAACATACTGCGCTACAGACGCTTGCGATTCCGTCCGCGTCATTTTTTTGTTCTCTTTATTTCTGTGTGTGTAGTTAGTTTCTACAAGAATGGAGCAAAGGCGATAACTATATATTTACCGAAAACATTTATAGAAGCAGTTACGTAAAATATCTCGCTTAATATACATAAATTTTGGTTAAATGTTAAATATAACGAAACATTAGGTCTATCGAATGCGAGGTGTTGATGTATATTTAAAAAATTCTATCGCCAATATTAAAAATTTATTAATTTTGAAATAGAGCATATTAAGCAATAAAATTTTAATAATACTTTCGGCAAACATATAGAAATATGCAATACTTTCACCAATAAAAATACAATCGGTTGTATTTCGTATTATGGAGAAATAATAATTTTGGTTCTGTAACAATCATCAGCTGCCTCCACAAACCGACGATATTGTACATATATGTATACCGGCCATGTATCAAACGCAACCCCGAAAAGGAATCGGTAAATTTACATTTCCCTCACTGAAATTGCATCTTTATTTTCAATCACGGGCAAAATCGGGACAACTGCCAACAGACCGCCATAACTTGCGATTTCGAGTGTTACATCGAATCGCGCATTGCACCCATTATTCACGTTTCCATAGCGCTCCCCTAAGCGCACACAAAATTGAACTCTTTTCGCGCCCGACAAGTCATCATTGTGCGCGCATAAACATCAGTAATACCCTTTGCAATATTGGTTCATGCGGTTTCATTTAACGTGTCAGGGTATGTGAAATGCATTTTTATTTATGTCCAACCATGGGATCAATATCGGTCGCTCTCTGTCCGCAATAATGGACGTCATACGTAACAAGATAACAAAACGATAAATATTTTGTATTTGTTTTGATTCTAACAAAGAATAATGTACCAAAACCGGATTTATACTTAGGATTATGCTGTTAATACCTATGTGTATAAAATAAGTAAAAGAAAATTGTGTCCCCAAATAACTAGTGATTTTTATATCATTTTGTTTATAGTCATAAATTACTTATAATATTTTTATATTTATTTATATAATATATTACATATATATGTATATATATATGTAGGTCTGGAAGTATGTTCCGGGACTTTTATTTTTGATATCGGTATATTCCGGGACATTTGGCAGTTTCCAGGACTGTCCTGGAAAAAATTGATGTCCTACGGCATTTTTCGGGACAGTTTTTTGAATCTGATTACATATATATGCGTTATATATCAGGACTGTATATATCAAAAAAAAAAAACACTCTCGCAACATATATCTGGACATACATATATATATATATATATATATATATATATATATATATATGTGACACGAATATATGTAACGTTTATTTACTATAAAAAAGTAACTTATCATTTTTCGTCAAGAACTAAATCATATTATAGTAATTATTTTAGGCATATTTACGGACTGTAATTAAAATATCGTAATTAGAATACTACTTTGCAAAGAAAATAATTTTTTTCTGTCTTTTATTTCGTATCCATTTCCAAATCTGCTATTTGTGAGCTTAAATCTTTTTTATTGCACTTTTCGAAGAGCAAAATTATTCCGGAGCGCTTGCCAAAGTGTATCCATATTTCGAGAACAGCCCCTACAATAAAATAATCCTGTAGCTCAGCACTCTCGTCGTCGGATTTATCCGCCAAAATGAGTGCGGTTAAAACGCGTAGCGCCGCTGTAACGATTGATTACAGGAGCGATTACGCGAATCTCGCTATGCAATTGGTTCCACTCATTTCCAGGGGGATAACGGTACCCGGTGTGAGTTTGCCGTACATACGTAACGGAAGATAAATACGGCACTATAACTTCACCGCACAAGCCAATTTGGCAACGAAATGTCATTTAGGGAGCGGCGTATGTAACGGCGTTAATTGTAATGCCCGCGCGAAAGCGGATGGTAATTCGTTATCTCGTCCTGCATATGTAAGCAAACGTAAGACATCGATCGTCACGATCCGCGTATCCGCACACATGGAAGATCAATATATCAAAAGTCAAAAGTCGAATTTAATCATCTACTATAGCTCGCTCTCTCTCTCTCTCTCTCTCTCTCTCTCTCTCTCTCTCACCAGTATTTTTACATCAGCGAATAGTGATTAATTAATATTAATATCGTGGTTTGTTGTCGTCGTTGGTTTGTTGATAACAAATAAAAATGAACAAAAGTACCCATTATATGTGTATCATATATCTATAACTTACAATGTGTTATAATTTAAATTAAATTTATGTAACTTATTTTGATAAGGTAAATATATAAATTTAAATTGTAAAAATTCTGAACAAAAATTTAGATTCCTTTTTATATATATTTTCCTAATTAAGAAAAATTTAAGCTATACTACCACCTAGGTTAGAATAGAATTTATTTATTTTTTATTTTAAAATTAATGTGTGTGTGTGTGTGATACTTATATACCACTTGTTTTTTTTAGGTATATATTTTCCTAACAAATAATGCAATAAAAGTTTTTCTCTAATTTAACTATATTTCTCATGCTTCACCTATATTTCTTCGTGTGTTCCATGCATATACACGTACATATTTTTTGCATAATTTCCAACCGTTGAACACATAAGGCATAAATAAAAGATTAATCTTTTATATCTTAATAAAAATAATTGCATGCGAAAAAAATTTTGCATGCGTCTCTACGACAGTTTAAACAATATCTTATTACCAAAAATTACTACGTCAATTGATAAGATTAGCGTATACTGGATTCATTTTTCATCCGTCCGACGTGTATTAATATTAATGCGTCACTCGTATATAAGCAATTTAAATCGTGTCGATGATTCTCCGGGGATTGCTAATAATAAAATCAGGATCGTAACAGTGTATCGCAATACCGTACTCATTTATCTCTCTTTCTTTCAGCACGACTTAAATAAGATAAAATTAAGATAAGACGTCATCTATGCTGACACGAGTTCATTAATATCTAATCTGGAAGCAAACGATATTTATAAACATGCCTCATTACTAATGCATAATTAGAAAAATGTCTTGTTACGAATATAAAGAAACTAGTTGAAACATATTGCACACTTTATATGTTTTGTATTAATACATGTAATAAAATTGTACTGTTATAGAAAATATTAATACAATAAAAATGATATATCTTATTGTTAAACATACTACGTTATATCATTAAAAAATGTATATTTAATATACAAAAATATGGAAACTGAATTATCCAAAAACAAAATATGTATACTTTAAACAATTCTAATGTAATATAACACGCAGTGACGTTTTTGTTAAAAAAAAATATTTAAAAAAATCCAATTTCAGGAATTAATTAAAAGAATCGATAATAAAAATGAGTTGCATATATCTGTAACTTCTGTCTCTCAGTAATTCACACGAAATTATAACAATCCGGTATGCGAACAGCAATTTAGATTGCAATTTCAGCCGAGCGCATTCGCGTGATCTGCCATTACGGCATCCTCCGAACGCACAATTGTATCCCGTACTTAATCTTAATTAATCGCGGGTATTAGGGTGTACTGTGAGGTTAGATCTCGGTGCTGTTGTGCAGTTCATCAATGAAATGTGCCATTCCGAACCGTTCGTTCGCGGAACGGAATGGCCGCGGAACTTCGGGTCCGCATCCGGTCCTTTCCACGGTGACTCCGGAGCACTTTGCTAAATTAGAATAAACCGATGCCATCGACGTCTTTATTCGCAGTCACCTAAAACTGTCGACCCTCCTTCGCGCCAAGATATATCTTTATGACCGCGGCGTTAGAGACTTATTCTATAGTAAATGGCATTGGTTGAACTTTGATCGTAATATATGGCAAATGCTGCATCGCATTGATATATCGCCGTACGACTTATTCATACGTGATTCAGACGAGAATAAATGTCGCATAGAACGATTGAATAATACAGATAAAAAATGTTACTATCAATAATATCCTAAATCCTAAGTATTATTATGAATTTAAAAAAGACAAGATAGTCTCGTAATTTGATTATAATTATTTGCACATAATTTGCGATATAATTACTTTACCTAAATTAATATTATCGAATCCGTGTATGTTCAAAAATCTGTTAATTTCTACAGGAAGGATAAAAGACGAAAAGAGAAAGAAGAGACAGAGAGAGAAATGCACCGCAATGCAACATCACAATTATCAAATCAAAATGATATGTATAATGATTAACATGTAACCAAAAAGTATGTTTGAAACTATAATGTACATAATTAATTATTTTTCTAAAAATTTTATAATTAAAGTAATTACACGTCAAATATAATTCATTTTTATAATACTTCTGCGTCTTTCATGAGTTGCGTAGAACTCCAAATGACTTTGGCGTAAACCATTAAAACTCCAAATGACTTTTGGAAAACGAGGCGACGATTATTATTAACGCAATAATCCCAAATATTTGTGTGTGCCGCTACGTATCTCTACGTGCGTTCCTATATATCTATATTGCTAATGGATTAAGCAAAATATATGGCGGTGAAACAGACGCTATTGCCGGCGCGTAGATAGCGCGATAGTTCTCATGGGTAAATTGCTCGGATGCTTCGAGTTCCTGCAAGGCGGGGCCGATACGTGGAATTCGGTTACAGCGATGCCTTAATGGCGTAGTAGGGCTTTAGTCCGAGTGTATTCTAATATGCACATATAAGTGGTTAACGCATTTGCCCGAACTCCAAGTTGAATTTGATTCACGAAAGGTCCGCGGTCCGCGCGCGCGAATTGATCGCGCTCCCCCCCCCCCCCGGGCATTTCTCCACGCTCTCGCATAATGGAGATTCCATCCCCGAGATATTTCCCCGCCGATAGCATTTACCTTGCTCGCCTTGCAGTGTAGTCCAGTCACTATGTACATTTAAAAAAGACATAATTCTGACCCAGGATTTTTCTTTTTGGGGGTGTTGGGGGGATCAAGAAAAGCTTAATCTCAAGTTTTCGACCTTTGTTTCCCGCTTGCTTTTTTACGGGAGTAAAAAATGTGAAAAATGGTTTTTCTGCGATAATTCGGTTTCTAATAAAGTTACAAGGTCGAATCGGAGCTCATTTTAAAGTTTTTTTTACGCTCTACAAATTATGTCGTATGACATTTTTACGTATGATCGATTGTTTTCGAGACATCGAACGAGAAAGGGAAATAAAAAAGTATGAGAGATATTTAGTTTTTTCTTTTTACTCATTATTGTCGTCCAAAATTGCAAAAATGCTTCAAATAAAACTTGTAGAGCGTAAAAAACCTACAATTTTTATTTGTTATTCATTTCATTTCGTTGAAAATTACGCCTTGTAGAGCGCCTCAAAGTGGAGTGTCGTCGCCATCGCGTCAGCGATAAAGTATTTCTTTCTTATAAACTTACTTCACAAATATTGTCACTTAGATATAAAACTGCACGCTTTCATGTATTCTTCAATGAAACGGTAAGTGTAATTAAGAAAACTTGACGGTTTCAAAATAGCTACAATAATTTCAGGCTTTGCAAGATTTATTTGCAACTTTGAGGCGTAGTGCGATATGGAATTTTCAACGAAATTAAAGTAATAAATAAGAACATTTTACGAATTTTATTGCTGTGCAAGTTTTATTTGAAGCGTTTATACAGATTCGTGTGCGAAAAAACGATAAAATAGAAAAAAACGAACAAAAATGCTCAATTTTTCCTTTCCTCTTTCGATATCTCGAAAACTATCGATCGTACGCCAAAATATCACTGAACGTAACTTGTAGAGCGGGAAAAATCCTATAAAAAAACACCTATTATGTTACTTATTTGCGTCAATGAAGTCGGAAATCTTAGCGAAAGCGTTCGGTGCCGCTTATCGACGTAACCAACGCGCCGCTAACGCGATGACGACGACTCTCCACTTTGAGGCGCTCTACAAGGCGTAATTTTCAACGAAATAAAATAAATAACAAATAAAAATTGTAGGTTTTTTTACGCTCTACAAGTTTTATTTGAAGCATTTTTGCAAGTTCGGACGACAATAATGAGTAAAAAGAAAAAAACTAAATATATCTCTCTCATACTTATTTCCTTTTCTCGTTCGATGTCTCGAAACAATCGATCATACGTAAAAATGTCATACGACATAATTTGTAGAGCGTAAAAAAAGCTTTAAAATGAGCTCCGATTCGACCTTGTAACTTTATTAGAAACCGAGTTATCGCGGAAAAACCATTTTTTCACATTTTTTACTCCCGTAAAAAAAGCAAGCGGGAAACAGAGGTCGAAAACTTGAGATTAAGCTTTTCTTGAGCCCCCCAACACCCCCCAAAAGAAAAATCCTGGGTCAGAATTATGTCTTTTATAATCCGTTTTTTTGTACATAGTGACTGGACTAGTGTGCCATAAAAAGCATCATGGGAAAAGCGCGGAAGATTAATTCGCTTTACCGGTACGTACACGCGCCGCGAATGGAAATGCTCGTAAAAGTAGCAACCGGAAATGTTTCAGCGATGTTACGACCGCGACATCTCCTTCCGAATTGCAATCAGTTGATTCGATAGCTAATCAAGTTCGATTAGTGCTTGTAATAGAACTCGTGCGAATTCGTTTTATATCTATCGTACAATTAATATGAAAGGCTGCTTGGATAATTTCAAAATTTAACCCTTTGTTGCACAATTTCTGTTGAACATATTTCACTAAGTTTTGATATATATAATTATATCAAATATATAGTTTTTTTCGGATTACTAATTGCTAATCTGAAATTGAAATGTAATAAATCAAAATAGCGAATTTAATGTGGCAGTTATAAATTAAAAAAATTAATTATGCCTTATTTACGTATAAAATTTAATACGTAAATTTTTTAGACTTCTTCTATTTTAAATCTGCAGTCAAAATTTAAAACTACAAAATGCCGGATCCAATATCAACGAAATTTTTACTACTTTTTAACAAAAAAGTAATATAAATAAAATATATAAATATAAAAATACGCAAATATAAGTTAATTATAATTAATTATTCAAAATTACTACAAGAGAATCTTGCGAAATGTCAAATTCCGCTTGTAATAAAATTTTATTTTAGACGTAACAAATAAATTTACAAATTATCAATGATAGAGAGAGCCAAAAAAAACAAAAAATAATTACATATTTATGTTGCTTATGTATACACATACAAGTCTTAAGAACATAACAAAACCAAATATGTTACACAAATTAATTATAAAATACGTAAAAATGTAGAAAAACTGCGAAGAAATATATATAAGTGTCAAATAAAGACACTATGCAATAATTTTTATTAAAAGCTGCAACACTTATTGTTAAGAAATATCTAAGCACACTTGTACGCACATATTCTTCTTTACATGCAATTAAATTATTTAAATGATTACGCAAACACACACACAAGAATATATACAAAATAAAACAATAAAAAATGTGTATATACATCTTGAATTAATTTATATTAAATTGCACACACACACACATACACTTGGCCCTATTAAATAAAAAAGATATAATTTTTCTATTGGGAACGGGCATAATGACGTCAGCTGGCCAATATGGCGGCTATAATCCACCACGTCAACACGTGAGACATATGTGTGCTCACGCATTTTTGTCAATATAAAGATAAAGAAAGCATAAATCAGTGTAAAGTGAAAGTGAATCATGTTTCTAACATTGTTAGAAATCTGCAGATATGCAGACTCAACTCTGTCGTCTCGAAATATCGTGGAAGGAGAGAAATTATTACAAGCTGGACATATCGTATCTTGTTGAATGATACCCTTAATTGCAAGATGTTTGCAAACATCTAGCTTGAAAAGCGGAATTCCTCACAAAATTGAAGGAAGCATTTCAACTAATGGAGAAATTGTTAAAATGTGCTGCTTTTGCAAAGCAGGAAACAGCGGATGATGTAAACATGTATTGCAGCACTCATGTTTTGTCAAAGGTATGTATGTTTTTTATGTAAGTTAAATATTATAATTCTTTATAATAATGAGCTTTTGATGTACATGTAGTGTAAGTAAAATTTATAGTGTATATTGATGACTTTAACAACTAATATTTTTTTTAACCTTAATGAACAGAAAGTTTTATAATATAATCAGTTTATCACATATAACTGTCAATTTGCATGCAATTTCAGAAATTATTCTAAGACGATTAATTAATGTATTAATGCATAATTCAGTTTTCTCTGTTTTAATGTTTTATTTCTTTTTATATTTTAAGAGTCAAACTTTTGAAGTTTATCGAACTGTCATGCCCTGAAGTTGAATGCTCCTGGAAAAAGAAAACCAAAGAAGCATTGCAACAGTATGAATCGATGCCTTTACTGGATCAGCCTTGCATACAATACAAATATTTTTTGATAGCATTTGATGAGAGTGAAAGCCAATTATTATTAATCTCCTCCCTTTTTTCTGCAGACACATTAACTACATTTGCTTTTATTTTTTGCATGCAAAGGTGATCCAGTAAAGGCATCAGTTCATACTGTTGCAATGCTTCTTTGGTTTTCTTTTTCCAGGAGCACTTGACATCAGTGCAAGACAATTCGTCAAGCTTCAAAAGTTTAACTTTTAAAATATAAAAAGAAATAAAACATTAAAATAGAGAAAACTAAATTATGCATTAATACATTAATTAATCGTCTTAGTAAATTGCATGCGAATTGACAGTTATATATGCGATAAATTGATTATATTTTAAAACTTTCTGTTCATTGAGGTTAGAAAAAATATTGGTTGTTAAAGTCATCAGTATATACTATAAATTTTACTTACACTACATGTATATCAAAAACTTATTATTATAAAAAATTATAATATTCAACTTACATAAAAAACATACATACCTTTGACAAAACATGAGTGCTGCAATACATGTTTACATCATCCGCTGTTTCCTGCTTTGCAAGAGCAGCACATTTTAACAATTTCTCTATTAGTTGAAATGCTTCCTTCAATTTTGTGAAGAATTCCACTTTTCAAGCTAGATGTTTGCAAACATCTTGCAATTAAGGGTATCATTCAACAAGATACGATATGTCCAGCTTGTAATAATTTCTTTCTTTTCACGATATTTCGGAACGACAGAGTTGAGTCTGCATATCTGCAGATTTCTAACAATGTTAGAAACATGATTCACTTTCACTTTACACTAATTTATGCTTTCTTTATCTTTATATCGACAAAAATGCGTGAGCACACATACGTCTCACGTGTTGACGTGGTGGATTATGGCCGCCATATTGGCCAGCTGACGTCATCATGCCGGTTCCCAATATAATTTTCTTAAAAATTTGATTATAATCACGATCTAATTCAGTTATTCTATTTTCATATTTATTTGTTTATATTATCAAAGATGATTTAGAAATTCCAAAAGTATATCTCCATTTTGCAGAATAGTCTGCATTTGCAATTGCCTTCTCTAGATACTTACATTTAATATCGGAACAATGCAGCTTAATAAATCAAATTTATCTACGGAGGCACTTTGTTAACAGTTTGTAGATAACAAAAAATATGTATACGAGCCCATCAGAAATCATAACTGTTTACTGTTTATTTGATAATGACGAACTAATGCGCGTAAACGCGACGCGCATTGCGGGGACGAAAACTATGCTTTTAAGTAAGAACACTCGTTAACGAGCTCGTTAACGCGACGGAGGAGTCTAAACAAAGAGATAGAGCATAGAGCAAGCAGTTGAGAACATTGATAACGACATCTCGAATAAAAAGAAAAAGAGAGAACTCGCGGTTATTCTGTGCCAACGGAGCAGAAGTCGCGTGAACAGCGCGGAAAGTTTCAGCAAACTTATTAGTTAAATTAACATGCAGAGTGTACCTGATATTTCCCTGATATTATACTTCATCTTCATGCATTTAACATCAGGGAAGTCAACTTTTTATCAATAGATTATCGAAATAACAATTTCGCGTTTAAATTGTGAGATAAAGCTTCTCGCAACCTAAACGTTTAAAATATAATTAAAAACAAAACTTATTGTTTGTTTAAATTTAAGTGGACTTTTTGCAAAACATTTTTTACTTGAAATGTCTTCCGGATATGGATATCAAATTTAAGTTTAGAATGCAAAAATAAAACAACCCAAATAACACAATATGCAAAATCGGGACATTGTGTTATCTGAGAAGAAAAAAACAAACATATTCAGCAATATTTTTATTTCTCTGGTACGTGTCTCATTGAAAGCGAGCTTATAAAAAATCGATGCTAATTGCTGATCGTGTGAATAAAAAACGTTACTTTACGCAATTACATTAAATTTACCGAGCTCAAATAAGAAAGAGATCTATTTACCGATTGATTCGCCGCCGTTACCCCCTCGCCGACTGCTCCCAATGCCGTTTCATCCATGCCATCGAGTACCACGCTATCACTCACTCACGCGGATACTTGTTTCGATCGAGAAATTCGACACTCTCGTCCACGCACGCGGAAATCGCGACAAAAATTGCGAGTCTATGCACAAATGCGACGTCAAGTATCGCGAGAGAGGCGTCTAAACAAGAAATAGCGTCTGTGTTTCACATACCTCCCGATAAATACATCGTAGTTCCTAACTTCAGGTAAATAAAGTTTGATACGCGTGAATGAGCAGCTCCGTTCACGTCACGGCATACTCACTACTCTCGTGACGCGCGATACTCTCCCCAATCACGAAGCTGTTGTATATACTGCAACGTCGAAAACCGTTTTGTTCTCGATTCATCCAAAAGTTCGCTCAACGCTCGGTTGCTTCTTGCACGATTTGGCGCTTTTAACACTCGATCCGCGCGTACAGCTCGGCGAAAAACACGGAGCTACTCCTTCTAAATCCTTCGAGATGCCGCAACGCGTAGAGACTGAGGCACCACGTCAATCAAAACAAAGTTCGCTGGCCATCGCAACCCCCACCACCGCGACCGAGTATCGCGACGATAACGTGCTAACGGTGCTATTATTTTCCGAGTCATAATTTATTCAAACTCCGATTAAGACTATCGTAAGATATAGTGCAGGAATAAACGGCAGCAACTGCATCCCGTTCGAAAGGAGTATATACTAGGCGAATATATACTAGGCGAAACCGGGGCTAGTTGGTACATGGGGCAAGTTGGGACACGGCAATTATTGGAAAAATGACAAAATATTGCATAAAAAATATAGTATTTCCGCAAAGACATTGCAATAATATTTCAATTAGTTATTTTAGGCTGAGAGACGTATTTTCACAAACAGAAAATATTCTCAGTTGTGTATAACCAAAAATAAAATAAATCAGTGATGTATTATAAATGATATATTTATAAATCTGGTCATCATAGCATAATTCTAACTGTGTCTTTAAAATCTTTATACTTTAAACGTAATAACTTTCAGTTATGTTAATGTCTTGAAACATTTTTTTGTTTAAACAATAATCAAAATATATAAATGTGACAGGTCGAGGCTGGTTGTGACGAGGTAGGTTGTTACTGCTGTTCTACATATAATTTTGACCAACTCCGTCGATGTAAGTAACACATATAGCCTCGCCATAACAACGGCAGATATTTTAATCTTATGTAAGATTTCACCGTTAACGTCTCTTATTATGTATCAGAACCAGTCAATTCAGAACATCAGTTAAATTATATTTATATTATAATTTTGCACTCAACAGTGTAATATATGTATATAGCACATATTGTTACACATGTTGTAATTTCTCTTTATTAAATATATTATACTTTAAAAACTGGATCTTTATTCACAACTTTTAATCCAGTACTGTAACAACTTACCCCGTATATGGGGCTGGTTGTTACAAATGTGGTCGCCTTATAATTGTTATTGGTGCAACAAAATTAATTATACTATTTAGTTAAAAAATAATGTTTATGTTGTATAACCATGCGGCTATTGAAAAATTCTTTTACGGCTTGTATTCCATTTATTATTTACGTGTAAAAAAAAATTTTTTTTAAGTGTACCAACGAGTCTCGGTATCCCCTATCTACCATCATCTCGTAACTTAATTTAATCTAAAAAATCTATTTGAGCCGATGCTCGATTGCTTGCTGTTCGATTCGGCACTCTTATTTGCGCGCCGAGGTTCGTCGAAAAATACAGCGATTACCCCAAGACCTCTCGAGCTGCAGTGACGCGTTGCGAATGACAGTGACAATGTGACGCGACAGTCGAAACAAAAACTGCTAAAGCCTGCCATAGACATAGGAATATCTGAACCGAGTATATTTCCGCGGGGTTGATAGGAAAAGAGAATCTTGATTAATGCCGGTGACGGTTCATTATACAGAGTATAGCTTAAGGTAAAAGTACCAATGACGAGCCATGTCCCATTATTTGGCCATTGATGGACATTTTATTTTTTATTAAGCTATATACATAAAGTAAGAAAAATATTTTTACTGATTTATGTTATTTGGTTATTCAATGTCTTATATAAAAAATTATGCCACTAAACATTTTGTTTAAAATATTTAAAAAATTGTTTGAATTATCGTAGTCAAATGCACCGTGAGTCTTCATAGATTTTTAAGATATGGCTAAAAAAAGTGTGATTCTTGCTAAGATGATAATAATCATAATATTAGATATTTCTGCATAAATAAAGTTTCTACATAATCTTAAGAATATTTATAATAAATATAAAATAAAACAAGTAGAAACTTGCACATTGTTTCCTCGTAGTTTTTAATTGTGCAAGTAAAAACTTGCACATTGCTTCCTCATAGTTCCTAAGTGTGCAAGTTTTTATTTTATTCGAGGTATAATTATCGGTATTTATTTGTTTTGGCTTCCTCATAGAGGAAGCTTTGTTAGCAAAGGTTCTGATTTCACACTTAACTCTTTTGGGGACTGCGTAAATAATTATGTACATTCACTAAAAAATACTAAAAATACTTGTCCACTTAAAAACTAAAACATATGACATGTGAAACTCGCAACTTGTGATGCTTTCTACAGACTGAATTTCGAATCGATTAAAATTAAAATTGCGCAAAACAGCTGTGCTTATACAACATGCTTTTGACATGGTTACATGTTACTGCTAATATCGTATTGACATAATAAATTTTTATTTTAACGTATTTTACCATATTTGATTTTATTTCACTTTATTTTACCGACCGTGGAACGATCCTGTATCCGACATCGTTCGAAAGAGAAACGTTAATGTCTGCTATATAATTACCCCCCCCTTTTACCAATCATCGCCAAATTCAATACCAACCTTCCTTAAATGATACTTTATCAATAAAAAAAATCAGCCCGATATTATAAATATTTGAGATAGTGATTTATTTTTAATTCAATTATATTTTCCAGTCTTTTCTACCCCTATTTCATATATAATTGGTTAAAATTTGGTTGATCAGATCAAGTTTTATAAAGCTTCTATGTATGTACGAATTCTTCGAAATTTCAAATGTGTAATACGAGATCTGATCAATCAAATTTTAATGAATTATATATGAAATATAGGGGTAGAAAAAACTGGAAAATATAATAAAAATAAAAATAAATCGCTATCTCAAATATTGAGAAAGCGGCAGCGTAAAACACATTTTTCAAAAAAAGGAAAATCTGCATAAAATCTATACCGGTAGACCGATTTCAATAAAATTTGAGGAGGACATACTTTCTATGATACTCTATTTGTGTGCAAAAATTCAAACTGGTATCTAAAAAATTGTAGAAGTAGATGCGTGTACAAAAATCCGTACACACACACACACATACACACATACACACACACACACACACACACACACACACACACACACACACACACACACACACACACACACACACACACACACACACACACACACACACACACACACACACACACACACACACACACACACACACACACACACACACACACACACACACACACACACACACACACACACACACACACACACACACACACACACACACACACACACACACACACACACACACACACACACACACACACACACACACATACTTCCGGACATTTTTTACTAATATGATTTTTCGACATTTTAGAACATTCTAAACCTATTTCCATCAAAATCTCGAAAAAAAATTTTTTCACCATTGCAAAGCTTCCTCTATGAGGAAGCAAAATTGCTCATTTAAATTGTTTTTTCAATAAAAATTTACATGGCTATGAATCAGTACGTGACAATCTTGCCTGCCCGAAAACTAGCCGGCTGTCCAGTTATCGGGCGAATCGTCATCTCAAGTGCTTACTTGTGTGTCCTAGTATCTAGCCGCAACACGCGTTCGAGTTTTTGTGCTTTGTTTTTAAATTTCTGTACAAAATTTGTAAGTATATTTATTGTAAACATTACTTGTAATGATAGTGTACTAAACTATATTATATTTTTTCTGTTTTATGCATTTCGTTCATTTTTATTGACATGTAGTATACAACCTCAAATTGTAAATTTTTTGCTTGTCTGTTTTTGGAACCAAGAAAAGTGAACTTTCATCTAACAAATACTCTTGACAGATGGATGTCTAGTAGATTTAACTTTTGTAATTGTTCTTTCACTTTTCTGAACTAATTCTTTAAAACATCTTAATTCTGTTGCTGATGCTGAATTTATTGTCAAATTTTGAGCGATTCCAGGAGTCACATCTGGATGTCTAACGACAAAAACTTTTCCTATCAGTATCTGCCTGGTTTATTATCCTTGAAAGGAGACTCAGTGATCAGTTTCTGCACTGCACACTGAAGATATTGAGATTTCGTTACAGGGAAACCTCTTTGGCTGCAATAAAAAATCCAGTCAACATCTTCAATGTCTGCAGAAACTTATCACTGAGTCTCCTTTAAAGGATAATAAACCAGGCAGGCACTGGTGGAAAAGTTTTTGTCGTAGACATCCAGATGTGACTCCAAGAATCGCAAAAAATTTGACAATAAATTGAGCATCAGCAACAAAAGATATTTTAAAGAATTAATTCAGAGAAGTGAAAGAATTTTTTACAAAAGTTAAACCTACTGGACATCCATCTGTCAAGAGTATTTGTTAGATAAAAGTTCTTTTTTCTTAGTTCCAAAGGCAGACAGTGTATTAATGGCTCATAAAGGATCAAAGTCTTTATAAAATTGTACATGTGCATGGTGATGAGAAAGAAAGCACAACTGTTTTGTTCATAGTAAATGCTAAAGATACTATATTAACACTTATGTTACCACTTATGATTCTTTTCTGATATAAAAGGACACCAACAACTATTATAAACAGTCTGTTAAAATGTGTTGTATTGAAGTTTTAAGTGATTTAAATCTAATTATTAAATTAGTAGTAAAAATAAATTATTTATTAGATTGTAAAACCATTTTTTAATTAATAATAAATAAATTTATTTATTTAAAACATTAATAATAAAAATAAATTATTTATTAGACTGTAAAAACTTTTTTAAAACTATATATTTTCTAACCTCTTAAGGTTAGAAACACAAGGTGGTCGAACCTCATTTCTTTATCCAATATTTTTATATTTTTAACTTTTCTAATGTTTTTTTATTAACTTATTTATTATTTTCTTCTTGCTTTTACTCTGCGAAATAAAATTTCTTTCATTAAAATTATTTTAATACACTTCAAAAGTCATGGTTAGTTACTAGGACCTCATAATTTAGACGCTGGGACAATCGCATTTTGGCTGGTCATGTATTGGTACATCGATGTCTACTACATTTTTATTTAATTTAAATAAAATACCGCAAAAAATATCACTTTTTTTACTCGTTTAAGTAGAAAATAGTTATAACTTCCTAAATAGAAAAGTTTTTTGTAGCATAAAATTAATTTTATGTATTAGATTTAAGATTTATTTTTTTCGTATACTTAAGTGGCCAGTTATTGGTACTCTTATAAATATATATTCACATTTCCACTATTTTTAATTACGAAATACGTAAACTTAAATCGTAACAATGCCTTGATTAAAATTATGTCAAAAAAGAATGTTAAAATAGATATATCGCGTACGTAAAATCTGATTAATCAAAATGACCCCATTAGATTTTCTCGAGCATCCCTCAAGTTTCTTTGCAAAGAAGTACTTTACGCTCCTTTCAATATTCCTACGTCCATGAGCTTACCCTACCCCCTCTATCAGCCGAGTGTCATGCCAAATGATGATATAGCGCGCTAATAATTCTTAAATCATAATTTCAAATTGCATTTCTTTCAATTATATTTTTCTAAGATATAAATAAATGTGTTTACGTGGACAACTTCAACGTGCTCGCGACGCGAGATATTTCATTCCCATCGCAAATCCGAACAATATGTATAGAGAATAAGCAGACAAGCCCTATCATATCTTAATTAATTCAAAAATTCATTCAGTATTTCCAACACTCGATTGCCTGTTGTATACGATTTGGCACGATAAATACTTGTCTATTCTATCTATTATACATATACAAACGCTATCTTATTGTAAAATATTCTAATTTTAATGTACGTTACAAGAATTTTCATGATATTTTTCTCACTTTTGACGTCATCAATCCAAGATGGTTGCAGTGAGCGAACAAGAGACTTAAGTAAAACTTTTTATGTATAAACCTTTTTGTGGAATTTGCATGCATTTAATACTTTATTGTGGCTTCTTATGTGACAATAAATTCTGTAACGTGATTTAAATTTTTCGACATCTATAATATCAACATATAATTCAATTTCAGAAATTCAGATTATTCGTTCATACGAATTGCAGAATCGAGGGATGATGTGAGCAACGGAGAACTGTAACATATCAACCGTTTATTACTAATTAACTTGTGATGGATTGCGCAAATAAAATATTTGACATTTACTTTATTACGTTAAATGTGCGCGCATATTTTTCGAAGTCCAGTGTTTGTATTTTAGAGCACTATAATATTACATGGCTTTTCGCCGACTATAACTCTTCCACGAATACGACTTGGACGCGGTAGACGTGGTTCAATACTCAAAGTATTAATTGGAAACCTAATGGGGAAGTTAATTGTACCATATTGCACTAACAATAAGTTGTACGAGAAGTACCTTTTTAATCGTTTATTTTTTTACTTTCTACATATTTAAAATGAAGCAAAAGTACATTTGAGCATAAAAATAGAAAAAACAATAAAATGTGTGTGTGTGAGCTAGAAAATTTAATTAAATTAAACCAGCCCCGCAGCGTATAACAGTTTGGTTTACTTAATTTATTTAATTCGGATATGTTTATGCGCGAGGAATTACAGTCACTTTGACTAACCGACATTCTAATAAACAGAATACATATATTGCCAAACAAAAGAAAGTAGAAGTTAAAAGCAATACTGTGCCTCTGTGGCCAGTACAGACATAAAGATCTATTATCACAAGTCATTTGAAGAGATTACAACGTGACTCTCCTAAAATGGATATTTTAAGACCTACTACAGATCTACACTCTTTTTCAAATCCAGGTATTTATTTAATTAGCTACAGAAACATAAAATATAAAAAATTTTAAATTTATGTTCTTATTTTTTTTTTTAAGCCAATAAAATAAGGATTGTTTGCAGAATTCATAAATATGTTCAAAAGATGAAATTGCTACATATATCATTAGCTCCATAGTAATTTATATTATAGTTTTCAAAAGTAGATTCTATCACAGTTTTTATTAACTGACAACATTCTGTGAATATCTTCTTAAAATATATAATATTCTACTGTATTCAGCCTAAAAGTCGGGAAATTTTTTAATTTTAAAAATAATATCATACGCAATTACTGTAATGCTTGATTATTACAAAATATAATTTTCTGTCATGTACTTTTACTTATTACGTTTATATATCATTACTTATTTTTTAAATTCTGTATCATTTCTATTACTAATAGAATATGCACGTGTAGTCGATACTCATTTAGAGTTGAATGTGGACTTTAATCGAAATGTTCTTAAAGGAAAAGCGATTTTGACTATAGAGAGAAAACCTCCAATAAGGACTATAGTGAGTAGACGTTTCTTTTTTTATATTGGTCAAAAATGTTGACTGGTTATTAATATGTAATATCAAATAATTAGGTTTTTTTAGATACTTTCGGACTATTTCACGTGTCACAAAAATTAATGGAACACGTTTAAAATATTATGTTGGAAAGAGACACGCTGATGGAAGTCCATACATAAAGTTATCACAATTGCAAACTGTTGATACCACTTATAACTCTAACTTTAAGTAAATATAAGATATTTTTAGAAAAATTTACTATTACTAAAAATTTATTAATGTAAAAATTGAATACACACAATTATACTTTTAGATTTAAAATTCAAATTGAATACGAAACAAGTCCAAACTCTTCTGCATTATATTGGCTAATACCTGCGCAAACTGCTGATGGCTTGTATCCCTTTTTATTGTCTAACAACAAGGTAACCTAGTTAAATAAAGATATATTTTTTTATATAAACATATATTATATAAAAATCTGTATATTATATGAAATTCTTTCAGCTAATATACCTACGCTAGAGCATGGTTTCCCTCCCAGAATACACCGTCAGTCAAATCTACATATTCTGGCTAAGGTAAAAATCTAAAAACAAGTAGTTTTTGTATGCATTCCGCACTCATTTATTTACATGGAACAATGACATAAGGATTGATTATTATTGATATTATTGATAAAAATAGTAAAAAGTTGTGAAGAAATGCACTGCAAATCCAAGTGTTGTACATGCCCCGAACGGAACGTGGACTAGTATTGGTGTTAAGGAGACAAGCATTCAAAATCATTCAGAAAGTTTAGTTGATATATTTATCGCACGGTATATTCTGAGGTAAATTATCAAATCGTTCGATAGATCATTAAATACGTAAGAATTCCAATAAGTCATAAAGAAGAATTCACAAATATCAGAAATTACATAACTTGTAAAGCACATAAATCAGACATAATATAAATCAGAGTTCATAAAATGATTAATGGCCAATTCACTTTACTCAATGTTAATTTGTTTCCTGAATATCTCGAGAAGTTGAAGTGACCGCATTAATGCAAACAATGTAACAAATCATAAATGCAATTATAAGTTCACAGAAATGAAATATATGTTTATACATAAGTGATGGAATAATGCGTGATTTTCATTTTAAGTTTATTTCACATCAAACGGATAATCATAGAAATTACTGAGTAACTAATTTTCAATTATTAATAATTCGCAAGTGAATCCGATAATCTTATTAAAAACTATAGTTGTCGCAAGTATTACCTTATATTAAAAGAAGAAATAAATATGTATCAAGTAAACGCATTAATCCATGTAATCATTGAATAAGATAATATAAAACGCATAGAAAACATATCATATATTGCAACTCAGCAACATCGTATTCGCAATAATTATGAATTGAAAAGGAAATATTGCTCGAAGTATAATAGTTAAATCTAATAAGAAAACGTTCGCATTACGTTCGCAATATATTTACTTGAAAAAGAAGAATCTTATTAAACACAGCATTATCGTTACTTTAAATAGTTAACGCAATTTAACACCGCACGAAAGTAATATTTACAAACGGTAAAACTTTTTACTGATGAAGACACAGTAAATTAACGTTCCTGATAGAAGACACAGTAACTTAACGCAATTTAGCACAGCGTGAAAAGTCGTATTTACAAAAGTTAAAGTTAAATTAACGCGTGGTTGCAACCGTAAAATATAGTACTTTAAATACTCAAGCAGTGAGAAGGAAGCTTCTCGTCCGGCTTCACCGATAATATCGCGAAGGCTCGGGGATGAGATCAAATGCCCGACAATTTCAAGAGCTCACATTTCGTGATCTCCATCCAAAATAATGAAGGCTCTCGAATGTTCTGTGTCGGGGCTTCCACTTTTTGTGGAAATATTCTCCGTACTGGAGGACTTTGACCTTAGAGTAAAGAAGAATATAATAATAATTCACGGTCTCTGTATTGCCGTTGTTACTCAGCTCTGCTACAATAGCGGCCATCTATTCCTTGCAGTACGAACATCGGATACTTCTCCTCTCCGTTCGTTTCGTATACGTGTAGGCTGCATCTAGCCTCTATATATGCCTCCTCTTGAAGAATGAATACCGATAACGACTGTAACCCGGTATACTAAATCAGTGTATCTAATTACGCAAAGCAAAAGGCCACGAATACGCGTGATTCTACACGCGTGACTTGTTACGACAAGAGACCAAAGCGTAATGGACGCACGCTCGCTCTAGAACAATCTCGCTTCCGCAAAGAAGCCGGAAGTCGGGTGGCGCTACATCGCCGCATGATTGCGCCGCTGCGCGCGCGCAACGCATTCTGGGCCCGCATGTCCCGTTAGAGCTTTTCACGGACTCGGTTGGTGACTCGGAAATTACAACAGATGGCAGCACTACACCACTGTCCCTATATCAATAAAACGCGGTATTTTGAACAAGTGTGTTATCTTAACTATAAAGCTCTTCTTATACATTTCTTGCCGTTTCAAATCACGTCATTTAACACGGTTGAACGTATTAACCTTTAATTTAATACGATTAAACGTGTTAATTTAACACACAACAAAACATGTAAAACGAGCTTCAGTCAAATATGTAATTTTTAGACGTTTATGCATGTAGAAATAACACACTTGGATTTACAGTGTGCAATATATTTGTGAAAAAGAAATTAAGGTAGTTCGATGATGAAGGGCCAAAGTCACAACAATGTTTATGATTTTTTTATCAAATCATTTATATGATCATAAAAAAATAAGATAATGCATTGCAAAGCTTCGTAACGACGTAAAAACACCATTATAGTAAGTAATTTTTACGTTGTAGAATAATATTTTGCCTGAAATAGATTAAAATGAAGTGTGTGTTAATGCGTCGCTTGACTAATTTTCAACTTGTGCCAACTCTTGAGTGCTCTATTTCAGAGATTATTTCGATTAAATTATTGCGTTATTATGGCGATTTACTGAAGTACAGTAATTTCGCCACAAGGTGCATGTAATTTTTTACATAAACAATTTTCCTCGCTGCCCTCATGTACGAGATAAGGGCAGCGACTTGACAACGCCAAACAGTTCGTGCGGTTGGTAGTTGGTACACTTGTTTGTCTTTGCGCTCACTCACACCTAACGTGCACCTAACCTTATTACGCCGACGATCCCAGCGTGCGGCGTTGCCACGTCGCCACGCTCAAGTTATGAAAATCAGCGCTTGAGCACCGGAAACCAAACTTTAATTATTAATTAAAAAAATACTGTACGGTGGATCGTGTTCACCTTCAACTATAGGTTTCCTCACAGTGTCCTCTTTCTATCGATATATATTGTTCGGACATTTTTGGCAAAAGATTTTTTGCAAACTCGTGTTATTCATAGAAAAATATCTCTTTTCCTATTAGACCAATGTTAAAATCACCTAATTTTGAAATTAAATATCTTGAGAACAAGACGGTGAATTACCTTCTTTCTGGGCTTAATCGATTCAGGAGAGTTCCTTCTTTCGATAAAAAAAATAAAACCTATCACTTTTGGCAAAAGTCGTTCATCATCAAACTACCTTAAATGTTTTTGAACATAAATGCCTATATTTTCTTATAAACTGTTTTAATTAAACTAAAGTCAAATAACTATTTAATTTTTATTTTATATTTTGTTTTTTAAATTTCTGTACCACAAAATTTTAGAGTTTTAATGTCCGCACTTTTGGAAAATACATTCAAGAGTCCGCAGCTAGACGTATATGAATTCCGTCAAATGACACCGGTATCATCTTATGCGGTGATTATTGCTGTGGGTTCACTAGAGTAAAAGAAACTTATTTATAGGACCAATGTATTCGCCGAAAACAAATACATTGAAAAATGTTTCAAAACGTTTCGTTCACATAGGTATAATTGAAAGCATGGCATGCTGCAAATTGCCGAAAGTTTGTGTGCGAAACCTTATGCTTGGGGTAAAATGCATGACAACTAAATTTTATATTAGTTTATTTAAATTTATATACCTTTGTGTGTAAATAATTAATCTTCTCTTTTCTGTTTATTCATATTATTTTTTTGTTTTATTATATTTAAAATAATATCTTCAGGTAGATACGGTGTATGCATGCTTCCACCAAGTATCGCTCATTTCAAAATAGAATGTCCATGCGTAGAATTTATTTCGCCGGTTCTACTTGGCGGAAATTCTACTTCTTTCACTTCACTTGCTCGCAACATCTCACAGAGCTGAGCAGGAAATTTAGTAACGTGTTCGAGCATTTGTGGTTAAATAAGAGTTTCAATATTTTTATTAGCAGAAAAATTGAAAACAAAATATTGATTGATGAAGACATGAAGCCGGTAATTATGCAGTATAAGGGACCACCCTCCGATGACCTTGACCTTGACATATGTTGTCAAGGTCACCCTTCTGAGTGACCTTCAGAAGGTTTTAGCCCTCGGTCATTGTTCGTTAAAAAGTTATTAACAAAAAAAGTTTCAAAAATATAGCAGCTATTTTGAGTATTGGAAGGCATAAATAACTAATATATACGTGTGTGTGCCCTGCTTTAAAGAAAATCACAACTTCTATAAAGCAGGACATACACACATGTGTGTGTGCCCTGCTTTAAAAAAAATCACAACTTCTATAAAGCAGGACATACACACATGTGTGTGTGCCCTGCTTTAAAAAAAATTACAATTTCTATAAAGCAGGACATACACACATGTGTGTGTGCCCTGCTTTAAAGAAAATCACAACTTCTATAGTTATAGTTATAGAAGTTGTGATTTTCTTTAAAGCAGGGCACACACACGTATATATTAATTATTTATGCCTTCCAATACTCAAAATAACTGCTATATTTTCCAAACTTTTTTGTTAATAACTTTTTAACGAATAGCGAGCGACGGCTAAAACCTACTGAAGGTCACTCGGGGTCATGACCTTGACAACATATATCAAGGTCATTAAAATCGGTGAGGTCGCCAAACTTTTTTTTATTAATAACTTTTTAACGAACAATGACCGAGGGCTAAAACCTTCTGAAGGTCACTCAGAAAGGTGACCTTGACAACATATGTCAAGGTCAAGGTCATCGGAAGGTGGTCCCCTATACTGCATAATTACCCATGAAGCCTTCTCTCGAAAGGAAAGATTAAAAAACGTGAACAATATGGTACGGCATTAACATTGATTAGATCAAAGAAATGGAGTAATAACCAATGTTACCAATTGACAATATTTTACATTATATATGCAATAAGCACACATTAGTTATTTGTGTAACAAGTGCGGGAAGTTGCCTTTGGCTCGCCTTCGGCTCGAACGTCCACTCCGCACCCGTGAATTTCCATCTTCCCGCACTTGTTAGACAAATAACTATTTCCTTACAATAAACTATAGGTATACGTATTGTTTCAACTAAAATATCGGCTCTTGATAAGAAGATCGAATCGTAGATGTACGTAAGTGAATTCTCTGTACTACTTGCTTGATTAATCACATTAGCATAGCTCATATTTTGTCTATTTGATAAATAATAATTATCATATAAAATAAAAATAATTATTACCTCATATTTTGAATGAAATTTATAATGTATATAGCTAACATTAATATGTTCAATTTTTCCCTAATATTTATAACTGATGTTAGGAAATTAATTTTTTCTTCCTAATACTTAAAAGACAGCTATAACATTATTCGTTGCGTTTACTGATGAAATCATTGCAAATTTTTGTTTACATTAAGCTTTTTTTATTTTATATGTCTCTCCATATATTTCCAATATTTATCAGAAACAAATACATTTTGTTGTAAACATTATGTTGTATGTGATATTGTAGTAGATGGTTGCAGCAACATTGCATTATGTCAAATAAATTACATTGCAAATTACCATAACGTTTCGTTGCAAAGTTTCTAAAAATATGCATCCTAATGCATATGCATTAATGGATATATGCATGCTAACATCACGCAGTCTTTCAATGAAATTATTTTGCAATATGTTTTTTTATGCTGTATGAGTCGAGACGACTATAATAAAATAAAAAATGCTGATTGTTATCGCAACTGAATATTGCGACGTAACATATTAATAATTTCAGAATCTTTATTTCAAATTTAATTAAATACAATAAGATTAATATGAATAAATGGATTTTTATATAGTAGCAATTCACTGCGCTTGTGACGTAAAATATTCTTTGTCGTTGTTAACTCGTATACCGCAAGAGATCAAACGCCATGCAAGCAAACCGTAATTAATTCGTTAACTTATTACCCGATATATATTTCGGCTTGATTGCTCGTCGCATGATTTAGCGTTGTTGGTATTTGTTCGTCCACGGAATTCAGTGAAAAATGCGGAACAATATTTCCGAAATTTTTTGGAGTGGCAATCAAAGTAATGGATTAATGAACGGCGGCGTATCTTGGCGAAAGTAGGCCCAATATAACGCTAAATAATTTTTAACCGCAAATAAAATCCAATATACGGAAAACTCGATACGCGCATCAATATAACTTCGCCGCTAATAACTCGAGATCCACTCTTTCGCGCAAATTCATATCTTAATTATTAATATAAAAATATTTCACTCAATATTTCCGATGCTCGATCACTCGTCACGTTGTTTGGCATGCTGGCCCACTCGTAAAATTCGGCGAGAAATTCAACGGAAATAGAAATTTCTTCACACAATGTCGATAATTATATTTAACTGAGTTATATGATATATATAATTATATATTATAGAAATTATTAACATAAATTTGATCCTAATTTAACTTAATTGTAGGTATACAAGGACTCATTTTACGTGTAAAATCGATTACGTGTAAGAACGATTAATAAGATTAAAATATACATGGCATCAATCAAGTCGCAGCAAAAATCGTCGAATTAGAATTTAAATATTTGCGGTTCTAAAAATTCCCTATTTATTCTATGTATTTATTAATAACAACAGGCGCGCGCAACGCGAATGGATTCGCCGAACAAGATACAAAAGACGCGCAGTGATAACCGTTTGAGACAAATTTTGGAAACAAAGAAAGAAATATTCAGCCTGAATTAAACCGTCGTACTTCGATAGAACAAGACATGGGCGCCCTTACAACTTCTTTCAATAAGAGGGGGCAGAGTGTAAATATACTTATTGTTAGATATACCGTTTTTGTTCAAGTTGTGATGGACTGGAAATTAAGAAATAAGATACTTCATTTGGGGTATAAATAAAACGATAAAAAATAATTATTCTTATATTATTATTATAGAAGACAAAAGATTATCAATAAGTTTATTCTAAAAAGGAAAACAGTTTCCATGCATATATTAGAATTTTTTATTTATGTAAGGCTCTGCCAAACAAACGTATTTTCAAATAATATTTTCTAAAGAAATATTTGTATGCAGTTTTTTATTTTTAATTGAATAAATTTCAAGGAAAAAGTTATCTGGTTGTTAATCATAAAATCATTCTAAATTGAAAAAATTAAAATCCAGAGGAGAACTACACATGTCCCTACTTGTCCCCTTTCTTATGGGCGCCCATGGTGGGACAATAATAACTCGGCTAGTCTTGTTATTTGTTGACATAACGCATCCGGCCGTCGCGCGTCGTACAACCGGTGCAACGCAAGGTTGACGCACTACCATTCGCACGGCGACGCTTGAGCAAGCTGCAGCGACGCGAACTGTTCCGTGTGCTGTCGCTTTATCATAACACGATTATTCCGATCAATTAGCAATCTTCACGATTAGGTAACCGACTCCTCCGATTAACGATACGTAAGCGAGCCGGAGCGCAAGAGCCACTCATAAGGGCGATGTTACATAGCGCGTCGCACGTCCTTTATCCAAAGCGGTGAAAAATGAGATTTGCACGAATGCCAATTGCACAATGCTAGAATTGGAAAATAACCTCGCAACAATTTTCTTGCGCGACATTTTCTCATATTAATAGATTTAATTCGTCTTTATTGTACCGTTCCCGGATTGTGAATGAGGAGTCCGAATCGAACGAGTCAATTAGCGGAAAACTACGTGTCGTTTATTATAATAGTCCAGTCAAATTAGACAAAAAAAAAACTTTTGCTCGGAAGTGAAGAGAGATTTATGAAACCTTTTTAGGGTTGTTGGGGGAATGTAGAAGAGCTTATTTCTGAGTTTTTGGGTTAATCGGACCGATGGGTTTTTAAGGAGGGGAGGGGGAATGAAAAATTTTGTTTTTTTGCAATAACTTGGCAAATTTTGACCGTACATAATTGACTAACCCCTCATTTTGTAGCTCTTTTAAAACCCTACAATTCATTTCCTGAAGACCCTAACTTAAAATCAAGATTTGTCGAGTTCTAGCCGGTGAAAGTAGGAAAAAATGTATTTTGTCGCGATTTTTTGCGTTTATCTCGTTTCCATTAATAGATAGAAATGTGCCGCCACTGACAAAGTTGTAGGGCTTAAAGAGACCTACAAAATGAAGAGTCAGTTGTTCAGATTCGTTAAAAATTGAGCCCAGGAAAGCCTCTGATTATTTTTACATTATACTTAAAGTTAAAAGAACAAATATAAATGTAAAATATAGTGTCAATAAATTAACATTTCTAATTTGTCAACAAGTAACACACGATGAATGAGTTATTTTAACTTAAAATTTAGAGTGGACTTTCTGGGACATTTGAAAAATGTTACAATTAACATTTTATTTTTTACTGTGTAACGACGGAAGTGTAAAGCACCAATGCGCAATCGTCGTATTCTGGTAATTAATCCACCTACAGATATAATTAACTGTGTTTCCGCTATATTGTATTGTGTATAAATGATTTGGTCGTTTGCTGCAGGCAAAATTTAGTGTTGTATTAAGCAACAGAGCAATTATTATACAGGAACGAACAAACTGTTTGAAATTTATAGTAGGTACACTATAGACATAATAAAATTAATTGATTTTCAAATGGAATTTATAGCTGTTAGAGAATTTTAATTATTGTTAGAAAATTATTTTTCTTTCATTTTTCTTTTCTATAATGAATTCAAGAAAATCATTTATTATGAACTCAATAATTTAGAAATTATTACGTAAGATACCTATGTAATAAAAATTATTTTAAATAAAAAATGGGAAAAGAGCGAAAAGGAGAATGTGTTTTTATTTGATACATGCAATAATTGATAGTAATTTGATACGATTAATCATATGAGAATAATAGAGATGTCAGTTTATTGTTAACGTCAGATTTTTATGAACATCGAATTTCGATTACGTGACAATCGCGACAATTAGCCTTGAGACTTAGATCTGGACCGGCACGCCGGTTTTGACGACGTCAAAAGTATTGACTAGCGTGGTCGTATCGACTTTGGGTGCGTAATAAACAACAAGTATGAAATAATTTCCTTAACGCTTGCAACGCTCGTGGAATCATTTCATTCTTGTTGTTTATTAAATTTTAAACAAGGACGAAATAATGCTCGTGAGCATTGTGAGCGTTAAGTGGAACGCACCCATTATCGCGCGTTAGTTCACGTTGCACCAGGTTTGCTTCGTTCGTGCTTTCTTAAAAAAGTGAGATTTCACGATTGACTGGAGAAAATGCCGCGATTTAGGCAATGGACAATCGTGATTAGCTATCCGATCCGATATTCGCAATCGTGCGTCGTGTCGCCTGAGCTTATCACGCACCGACATTTGTTATATATAGAACATCCATCGAGGCGCATTGTCCCGCGTTTCTTGTTTGTCTGAATCGCGTCGTCCACGCGACTGACAAGTATTAAGGTAGTTCGATGATGAACGACTTTTACCAAAAGTGATAGGTTTTATTTTTTATATCGATGAAAGAAGGATCTCTCCTGAATCGATTAAGCCCAGAAAGAAGATAATTCACCGTCTCGTTCTCAAGATATTTAATTTCAAAATTAGGTGATTTTAACATTGGTCTAATAGGAAAAGAGATATTTTTCTATGAATAACACGAGTTTGCAAAAAATCTTTTGCCAAAAATGTCCGAACAATATATATCGATAGAAAGAGGACACTGTGAGGAATAAAGCCTATAGTTGAAGGTGAACACGATCCACCGTACAGTATTTTTTTAATTAATAATTAAAGTTTGGTTTCCGGTGCTCAAGCGCTGATTTTCATAACTCGAGCGTGGCGACGTGGCAACGCAGCACGCTGGGATCGTCGGCGTAAGGTAAGGTTAGGTGCACGTTAGGTGTGAGTGAGCGCAAAGACAAACAAGTGTACCAACCGCACGAACTGTTTGGCGTTGTCAAGTCGCTGCCCTTATCTCGTACATGAGGGCAGCGAGGAAAATTGTTTATGTAAAAAATTACATGCACCTTGTGGCGAAATTACTGTACTTCAGTAAATCGCCATAATAACGCATTAATTCAATCAAAATAATCTCCGAAGTAGAGCACTCAAGAGTTGGCACAAGTTGAAAATTAGTCAAGCGACGCATTATTAACACACACTTCATTTTAATCTATTTCAGGCAAAATATTTTTCTACAACGTAAAAATTACTTACTAATGGTGTTTTTACGTCGTTACGAAGCTTTGCAATGCATTATCCTATTTTTTTATGATCATATAAATGATTTGATAAAAAAATCATAAACATTGTTGTGACTTCGGCTTTTCATCATCGAAACTACCTTAATGGTGCATGTTGAACGGAGTTTTCGATTCAAAATATCTGTAAATATCTTAAAATACTCGCGGTACAAATATTATACGGATTCATCATTGTTTTTCGTTTTCTCATTTTGTGTACCCTTTACATTTGTAAAATTTCTATTGTAATTTGTAATTACTCTCTCTTTTTCCTCCAAATTCTACATATTTATTTCATCTTGACTCTAGCTATTTTGCTGCATAAAATTATATTCCGGCGGTTTCAAAGACGCGCGATGGGTGGAAATAGGTTAATTGAGATACGTAGTAAGTGCAATTTTCCGAGGACAGAGTTTATAAATAACTTGCGTAATAAGCGCTGATACACAAGATGGAAAGAACATAAATAAAACAATTAAAAAAATCAAAATATGTAATTCGAAAGCTAAATCGGTCGATAGAGGTATGGTTAAGTGTAGAAGGTGAGATGACACAAATGTTCCGTAGTGTCATAAAGCCCGTATCAGACTACGCATTGGAGATTGACATTATCGATTAAAAATTGAAGATTGTCCGATCACATACTATGACTGCATTCCGATATTTACTTTCAGCAACTGTCAGTACTAAAAATTTATAGTATACGTGACGTAGAATATAGAAAAATATAAATTTTCAGCACTGAATATCGGAATGCAGTCTACGGCACAATTACAATAACTTTGGCTTCTTGATTTGACGATGGTTTTTGGTAGTATTTTTTACGCCGAACAAAAAATTATATAGGTCTTATGTCTATTTTTACCAATATAGATTAACTTTAATCACGGTTTAACTTACTCTTTTCATCTTTTTCTAGTTATTAAAATTAGAGAAAGATAAAAGATAAGTTAAGCTAAAATCAAAGTTAATCTGCATTGGTAGAAATGGATATTATAAGGCTAACTGCTCTAGTTCTTGAGATATACAGGTTAAAATTAAAAATAAATAATATAGATTTCTAAATAATAGTTCGATTATGTGTGTATAGATAATACACATGTAGGCGGGAGTGGGTATGGATAAACCTCGGTTCGCGTGGAAAGTTGAAAACCTGAACCGTACAATAATAGATTTTGTTTCGCCAGGGTAGAATGCGGGGTGAACCACGGAAAATTTTTTTGGTCGAAAAATTTTTGTACTATTTTTTCCGTGTTCCTCGCCAAAAATACTTCCGAAAACCACCAACATTTTGAGGGGCCAAAGTTATCGTATTCGTCCCCAGCCTGATTGCAGTTAAGATTATATATATATATATATATATATATATGTAGGTCCAGAGGTATGTTCCGGGACTGTTTACGTTTTTTGAAATGTACAGTCCTGGAATATAACGCATATATATGTAATCAGATTCAAAAAACTGTCCCGAAAATTGCCGTAGGACATCAATTTTTTCCAGGACAGTCCTGGAAACTGCCAAATGTCCCGGAATATACCGATATCAAAAATAAAAGTCCCGGAACATACTTCCGGACCTACATATATATATATATATATATATAGTGATAGTAAATTTTTTTAATTTAAGTTTAATTTTAAATTTAATTTAAATTAAGTTAAGTTAAATGTCGCATAACATAATAACGCGTACCGTTATAAAGAAATAAGATATAACTGTTGCTCTCTTATTTTTAATAATTGTTATACGAAAGAAATTTATGACATTGACTTTCAAAGATTCAGAAAAGTTTAAATGATAAGAGAAATATGATATATAAATAATATTTATTCCTTCAGTTTGTTTTACAGTATACTTGTGATATACTTAAACACTCATATTGCAAAAGCTTTTGAATATACATAACTTATTCTCTTAAATAATATAATTAAATATTTTTTATTTACGAAAAGAAAGCTAGCGTAATATGTGTATAATATATAAAAGATAACTCACTAATTTTTTTTAATTTTAACAAAAACGTATTTACTTGCGTATAAATTGAATTATATTATTTAATTTGTGAGATTATTTGTAAGATAGCTGTCTTATTAAATATTATAATTAATTTTTATATTAAATCTTAACAACAATATATATACATATATATATATGTATATATAATTATATTTCACTGTAATGGCACATACATTAATCTCTTTTGCTGCAGTTTACAATTTTCACGTGTCTATCATATCATCTGGCCAAAAAAATCGTCCAGCCATTGGCTAATATTGCTATTAAAGATTTTGAGAAAATAGACTGATTATTAACTCTATAATTTCAATCCGCAATCTTAATATTTACTTTTTTTGTTCTGAGGATTGTTCAAAGTCCATTCTCCAATATACAATCTCAATCTTCAGTACTTATAGTCTGATACGGGCTTAATAAGGCGACGAGACATTGCGTGCGGCGTGAAGTTGTGTCCGCGTAGTTTGAATGTTCCGTGCGCCGAGTGCACCGTTGCATGGTATGTCGGTCGCGACGGGATCAGTGTCGAGCAAGACGTAAGTGTGACTGTCGCATGTTTCGCACACGTTTGTTTTGCGCCGTACGAAACGTGCGACGATCGTCGGGAAAGTAGCAGCCAAAGTGTCTCGACGAGTTCGCAGTTCGCGCCCGGATGAGCGAACATCCGCGACACGAGAGCAAACGAGGAAACGGAGCAACGGAATAAAGAAAACAGCGCGGTAAGACGACGACGCGATGGCCGCATCAGTAAGTGAGTTAATCAGTCATTACATAGCACAATTAATTGTTAATTTGTTCCATTCGCATTAACTTGATACCGGCGTGTTTTGACACTTTTACGCCGCTTTCAATGTCTGTTAATTAAAATAAATGGATTGAACGAATAAAATAAAATAAATTGAATAAAAGGAATTGATTGAAATAATATCCTCTGCTGTCGTGTCATTTTAGAATAATTAACTTTATTGTTATTAAAATAAACATTATTTAGTTAAAAAAAATTAATTATATTATTAATAACACGACAAAAGTTTTTAAAATATCTACTATATTTCAATTTTAAAAGTAATTATGTTATTAATTATATTATTCATTAATAATGACACAAATTTCAAAAATTTTATATTTTAGTTGAAAGATTATAATGATGATTATTAGTATATTAACAACGATAAAAAGTATTAAGATTCTAATTTTCAGTAAATTAAAAAGTAATTTTTTTTTTATTAACAATAGTGTTTTTTTATTGAAGGTAAATATGGATAAGAATGAGGTGTGATAATATGGAGAAAAGAAATAAATATTAGTTAGAGAAGGAGGGAAAATATTAGTTACGCGTATTCTGTGGACAAGATAGGGACAACATTAACTATTATATAGAAGATTGTGAGTATACCAAAAATTGATATATATAATTATAAGAAGAAACAAGGAAGAAATTGTGGAAAAAGAAGGTGGCTAGAGTAAGGAAAAGTATATAGCAGATAGGAATATATATATGTATATATATATATATATATATATATATATATATATATATATATATAAGTTTGGTTGCATTAAAGTTGCGTTAAGGTTGCATGGAAGAAATGAGTGTGTTAAGTTATTTGTAAATTAAGTCCCCTTCTTGGCATGAGCTAAAGTTAATAAATATTGATTGATAATTATTGAAAGTGGAATTGATTATTTTATTACATCGTCTTATAATTAAATAGGATTGATTATTCTATGATAATAAGAGATAGTGAGGGTTGAGATTTCCTGCAAATCGATACAACTAGTACGCGTCGATCGCACGAATAATTAATAAAAATGTTCCTAGAGAATCTCGTTATGCCAATGAATAAAAATTGAGGCGCCACCTGCTACTTGCGCGGTGTGGTTATCTTTTTCTTCCATTCAACGGATATATTTGTTTCTGGGATTGAGAATTGGGGCTCAATTGTGATTCAATCGATCGCACCTGATAGATTCGCGAGCGGGTTCATCGATCGCGTTAATTTTGCGCGCCGTCGAGCTCGCGAAATATCATTCACCGTCGTTTCAGGAAACTGCATGCGTTCAGAATATAGCGACGGTTTACGCGCCATCGCGTCGTCCTCGCAATATTGCCTTCGTCGAAAATTCTACGTCACGTTTCTCAACCCCGTAGTCCCAGAACGAAGTTGAAATGCAACATATCAACGCGACGTATTAACTCAAAGGCGACGTGAAGGTGTTTTGCGCGTGTTTGATGAATATTAAAACTGCGAATGTGTGTGTGGCAGTTAAAACTCGACCGACGCAAGATCGACGTTGCACCTGGCAACGTGTCTACTCTTATAAGACAAGGTTTTGCAAAATTTTCACCGTGCCGTGTGTCACGCCGCGAAAATCGCACTTTAATTAAAATCTCGCGGAAATGACACGGGCATACATTTGCATCGCTACCAGAAAAACGAATCTCATTTTACTGTTTGTTTGTAATTGCGGTTTAATACATATGGTTCTTTGTGAGCTTCATGCTGTATACAATCGATATCATAAAAGAAATTGCTTCGAAAAGACTGAAACTTTATAATGTCTCCGTATCACACAGTGATATTTCTACCATTTTACAGTAGAATGAAAAATGCATTCCGTCAAAAATATTTCAAATATTAATTGCTTTGAATTTAATATTTCTTGATATACGTTGCCAATTTATATTTTTATTGAAGAAATTTCATTTACAATAAACGTGTTTTCGCTGCAATTAAAATATACAGCGTTTTTTATCGGTATAAAATTCAATTGTAAAATACTATACCAAAATACAAATCAAAATGCATAATGATCCATTGTTTTATCATATCTATATATATATTCGTTTTTATATACGAATATTTCTAGCAATTTAGAACTGATTTTTCGTAAAAAGATCCCCCAATAGCTTTTGATCCATTCGCTGGCATAAATGTATAAAATATCTCTATTTCCAGTTATATAAAAGTATAAAAACATTTCTCAATATCTTTTTGCCGCGTTTAAAGCATCGAAAATTATATTTACTGATGTTACAATGTATGGGAGGTTCGAACATATTTTAGCCTCTAAAGAACTTCTTAAAAGTATTATCCCAAAGGCACAATAGTTATTGCATATATATATAAGTATATCCTATTTTCTACCGCCACATAATATCAATTTCCTAAACGTTATTTTACGATACCAATCGAACCCTCCGGCCAAAAGTAATGCGAAGAGGGAATAAGGTAGGAAAAAGGTTTGTGACTTACACTCACATTGGGCTCGCCCTCCGTCATGGTCCTCGAGCTTCCGTCACGAACGGGCGTCTGCACTCACAGGAATAAAATCACTTTTCTCTCTCTTCACCTGTACCACTTTTTCTTCCCTTTCTCGCTTTCTCTTTCTCTTCTCTCTTTCTCTCTCTTTCTCTCACAGTCCCAATTTTCACTACCGACCGATTTTCCGTCAGTCGACCCGAATTCAATGGCTCCAGTCCATTAATCACTGCTTAGCGGCTAGCACGGAGCGAAACCTGTATTTAATTTTTCACGCAATGTCGCTTTGTATTCAAATGGAACCGGATACAAAGTTGGATTCAGGGTGAGAAGGGGACGCGAGAATATAGGAGAATAAAGGGAGATAGGACAGAGCGCGAAGGTGGTCAGCGACCTGGACCCGGGTCAGAGTATTATTTCACGTACCTAGCACGAAAGCAATATTAAGGACAGAATATGTATTATATATATATATATATATATATATATATATATATATATATGTAGGTCCAGAGGTATGTTCCGGGACTGTTTACGTTTTTTGAAATGTACAGTCCTGGAAACTGCCAAATGTCCCGGAATATACCGATATCAAAAATAAAAGTCCCGGAACATACTTCCGGACCTACATATATATATATAAGTTATATATATATATATATATATATATATATATATAATATATATATAAGTTGGAAAAAATAAAATCTATCTGCTATTCTTATGTAATAAGAACGATATTCTGATTGTTTCCTTCTTCATTACTCGCGATTCATTATTGAAAGGTTTGGGTTATATACACTGGATGTATCGACTGCGAGAAAATCTGTGTGCTTCTTTTTTAACAAATATAATTTGATGAATTAACGCCAACAGCATTACCCATTAACCAATGAGTACTTTTTAATTAAAAAAAGTAATCTATCAGTTTTTTATATTAAATGATTTTAGTTCGTAAATTGATTTTTTATCCTAGCTGTAACAATTATTTAGTTCTTAATAAACGTCTCCATAAAAAAAGTTTTCTAATTTTTTTCAATTGCTTAAAAATTAATTATCAGTACTGCAAAGGCATACGAAGAATTTATAAAATGTCCTTTCTGGCACAGCATCATCCGCTCGCTAATGAGTTAATAATAACAACTATTTTAAAACTTGACAACCAACTTAAAATTTATCATTTTGCACGATCATCATGCTTCTAAGTTTTCGTGAAATATCCCCATTATCAGTATCAAATGAGCTTAAAAGCAAGTAAAAGTAAGTTAACGAGCGAAAATTGTGTTTTATATGTACCTATATCTGATACAGAATTGAATCAAAAAGAGATAACCACAGTGGAGTCCATATCAAACTCTGTTACATTATATGATATAAATGCAGTTTGCTCAGATACCGTCAGATCTGATAAGTAATTTATCGGTTAAATATTGAAAATTTTACAAACACATCTAATTTGTGATGTAGACATCGGAGACTTGTATACTAAAAGTCTGATAAATATGACATATATGACACACGATATTTTATTCCATCATCTTCCACCAAAACTTCGCGTATATTCGCCTAATAAATTAATAATTTTATCCTTGATTAAATATTTTTTATTGAAGCGTAATATTGAACAAAAGCTGCTTTTACTAAATGATCGTTATTAAAATAATATTAAAAATAGTAGAATAATAATGATAAAATTATTTAATTATTAGTAAAAGCGAAAATTATATTCTATACGCGGGCGCCAATAATAATTTCGCATAATATATACGAGTCCATCAAACGAACCGTGGACCGCGTTCAAAAATCGAGAATCATTTTTCATAATAAATGCTTCGTTACATTTTCGTATAGCATTTAGAACCTGCATTTTCGCGTACGCATCATTACTGGAGGCATCATAATTCAATTCGGATAATGAATTAATTCGATATCCGCGCTATTGCCGGTGATGAAAGCTATAGTGGGAGGTGGTACGAAAGTCTCGACACTGTGTTGCTTTTTGAACTCGTTTTTTTTTCTGACCGCGACTTTGACGAAGATATATTCCGCTTACGAACGCGCCCGCGCTTGTGCGTTCGATATTGACGTGACAAACTGTTTTGAAACTAAAAAAGAAGCGAAGAAAGATGAAAAACATCCTACACAACCGCACTATTCAAATCACCGCGACACGGCGCAGCGCGGCGTTTCGACGAGCGCCTTTCCACGTTCTGGAATTGTATTTCGCGCATACGTGTGCAACACGCAGACTTTTTATCTGCACGACAGTAGAATTGAATAAACTATTCTATATATTATACGTACATGGTATACCTATATAATATATACATATATACGTATATATAATAATAGATATAGTATATGTATATGTATATAGCCTCAAGCTTCGCGAAATTTCAGTAAAAGGAGAGAGTCTTTATTGAAAGTTTCTTTATTATTATAGATTAAAGTGTAGACTTTGATATGCAGCATGAGAAAGATGAAGGCGAGATGGGTAACTATGGCCTTTCAAACGTTGAATATCCCACGATAAAAATGGAAATTCACCATTAATTCAATTTTTCAAAGTTGTGAGTGAACATACGATAAAATTAGATTGGATCAAAAACTTTGCGCTTTTTGCCAGTAAATAATAAGCAATAAGCCACATTTGTTAATTATCACAAGCTGGATTAGACCAAATAATACGGAGATCACCGTTAATATATTTAAAGGCTTATATATATTCCTGTGTCATATAAACGGTATAAAATATGTAAAATAACAATAACAATAACAATGTCTCAACATTATAAAACTAATAAAATTAATATTAACCCCCCTTTCTCAGGAATGGAGTTTTCTAACGAGAATAAAATATCAAAATCACAGTCTTCTTAAAGTTTATGAGTCGCTTTTTATGATTCTGGCACAATTCCAAAATTTTAACATCTAACATGGTGGATCCAATATAGCGGACCTAATGTTCAAATAGTGATGTAATTTGTACTGAATATGAAATTCACTTCATATAAGTTTTTGAGATTGCTAAATTCAAATATAATCTTAAAGTTGCAAAATTCAAAATGGCAGATCTGTTCATTGCAGAACGGAATACATTTAACTTATTTCGTATTATACTATATTCAAGCTTATCAGTAATATAGTAGACGAAATTTACGGAGATTCTGAATCATATTTAGATTCAAATGAGGAATCAGAATCTGACTTTTCTGAATATTGCTCTAAAGATGAGAAATACCTTGTATGGATGTCTCGTTCTGTTATGCTACTATATAGCATAAGTTTACGTAGTACTGATGAGCTTCAAAAAAAGTGAAACCAGAAGTTTGGAGTTATCAATTAAGTCATAACATTTGAAATTTTTGTCTGCCATATTGACATTGCTATTTTTTAATTTTGTAATTTTGAGGTTAAAATCAAACTTTGCGACTTCAAAAACTTATATAAATGGAGTTTCATGCAAATTGCATCGTTTTTTCAATTTTGGCTCCGTCATTTTTAGTTTGAGCTTCAAATTCGAATAGCATATATAACTATCATGGGTTATCGATAACTATTAAAACCAACGGTTTCTAACATAAAATACAGATTTCTACAGATTTCACCGGGCATCATGTTACATGAAAAATTTTAGTAAAAGAACTTTGTTGCACAGCTCTTTTTCGAATTTAGCGCGAAAAAGGAACTTGCTTCGCAAAAAATTATCGTCACTCGTAATTTGATGAAAAGTCCGCCGATAGAGATTGCGATGTAATTTCCCGCCGAGCCGAGCGTGCGAATGAAGACGTATTTTAATCATTGATGATCATTCGTGTGACATATATTCGTTGCACCTGCAGCATGCGCGACAAAAAAGATGGACAGAAAGCGGCTCGAACTATTCAAATTGAAATCCTACTTCTGCAGTTTCATCTATATTGTGTCCAACCTTCCGCGTTTCCGCGGATATAAGCGTGACAGTACAGTGATTAATTCCCACCTTCAGATCAATTCGCGGGCTCGATGCTCGTTGCAGGCCGTGCGACATTTTATCATTGTCCAATCGCGAAATTTCTATCAATCGGGAAATAAAAGATAGATAGTATTTTTTCTGAAATTATAATTTTTCCCAGTGGAATGTCTGATATGGTTAATAGTACAAAGTAATCTAGTACGAAAACGGCTAAACACCATGCCAGTCTTTAATTTGAGATTTAAACTTTTTGAGTCTAGAAAATGAATTTTTAGCAGAAATTGTGAATTATGCGCCTTGATAACTCTAAGCTTCGAATTACCAGAATATTAATACTGCCATATATTTTTTTCCAAATTAATAACCATATTATATCAAGAGCGTATAATAGAACAGTATAATTTGTTTAATAATGATTACAAAATCATAAATAATTGCGAATTTTCGAAAAATATTCTGCTAGCAGTTTTTCATCAGTTAGCCCTAATCACACGCGTTTTACTTATCAAATCGGCACTTTTGCGGATAAACGATGCAGCGTTATCTGTGCGATTGCGCGTCTTAATCTTCGTGACTACAATACGCGACCGATAACACGAGAGAACGTAAATCACATTTGAAGAAAAGGAATCTTTTCTCTGCCGGCCCTTTTTCGCTCTTTTACCCTTTCGGACCTCTCGGGTGTTCTCTTCACGACTCGTTTCTCTTCGACGGTCCCGCGATATTTCATTCGCGGTCTGCCACGACGTCGCGTCGCTGCCCCTCGTTGTCCACTCCGGTCTGCTCAAGAGTGGAGGTGTTGCTTCCAAAGGTAGGGTCGAGAGTGCGCGTATTCTCGCCCGAGTCCTCGGCGGTTAACCCGCGCATTGTTCGCGTAGAAGTAAATCGCCGTCGACGTACGCGCTTCGCTGTCTATTACGGCCGAATGACAAATATACAAAGTCTCCGTGCTCCCGCTCGTGCGGTGCGCATAGCACATATACGCGGCCGAGATGTGTCCGTCCGGTTTCGTGTACGAGCCTTCGCTCACGTAACGTACGCGCATACACAACACCGCCGTTGTGATGTTACACGCGCAAACACATTTTAAATTAGGTAGCGGCGTTTAACACTAATCGACCGCGGACGTACATACGTTTTGCTGCGAGTGTTACGTTGGCCAAACACCCAATTATCCTTCTCGATTTTTTGTATCATAAATGATTCCTCAATAACGTGTTCTCAACACGATTAAAACATGCCCTAGGATTTTTATGCCAATTGCGCTTGAAATATACAATATCTCCGTGCATTTCCATACAATTCATTAAGAATACACGATAAAAGTAAACGTTGGACCGATTAAAATAAATAAATATTGACCGGCGATTTGAAAAAATGGAAAATTGGCGATTTGCATTGCAATCAAGGAAGAAGAATGGGGGAATATTTCGATCGGTTTCGGATAAAACTTGAACAAATATTCCGATTGGCTCGGCCGGATATTTATTTAATATATTACTATATATCTCTCTATTAAATATATTTAATAACAAGAGTGTGCTAAACTTTGGAGTTCAGTAAAAATTTATTTTATTTAGATCATATCGCAAATTTTTTCTCAATTTTTGACAATTAATTTTTGATAGTTATAATTTTTTATGTGATAATATTATCAAAGTAGAGTCGGCATTAAAATAAGCAAGTAACTAACTATTTTTTATTATTTAATTAGATCAATTTAAATTACATTATTTTATTTATAGGAGTAACTATTATAAATACCAATTGCAAAAAGTAATTAAGTCTGAGCGTGCAAATTTAAGTGTCAAATATTAACATGAGAGATTATAGCAAATAGATAAATAAATAAAGAAATAGATTATAGACGCGAAGTATTTTAATGAAATATACAACGGATTAAGAGATATATGACATGATTATTATTAATAAGCGAACGTGATCTAGTTTAACCATTGCAATACAAACTTGAACCTGCATGCCAGCTTTTGTCCAGCTCTTTTGAAAGCAATATTGTCACGTTATTAGTTTATGCTATATTTATATTATATTAACATCAGACATATGTACAAATTATGAATTTATTTTAATTACACATCATATGTATGCAGATGTCGGAAGTTAGAATCAATTATTTTGATGGCATAAAATAACCACATAATTTGCTGACAAATAACGCTATTAGATCAAGTTGTAAAGATATCGTCTATTACTATCGTCTATTAATAAAATAATGTAATTTAGTCTAACTGAAAACAACTATTTAACAGATAAATTCGTGTATATATAACATAATTTGTTGCGATTGTTTAGCTCTCATCGTATAACAAGCCATTGTTGCCACTTTTAATGATTAACACTTTACTACTAAATTGTTTACAATTACTAAATCGTTTATAAATGAAATATACTAATTATAAATGAGCATACGTTTAATAAATATGTTTAAATGATAAATGATAAATGTAATTATAATCTCTGAGATAAACTTTCAAAATAAAGCGCAATCAGTTTCTAAAATTATTTATAATAAAAATTTCTTTATTTGCTAAATAATATGCGAAATATAATGTGGATAAAGATATTGAAAAAAGTAAAATAGTTATCTAATTTTAGTTTAATTTTTATCTTAAGATTGTTTTTATTGTTCCCAAGATTCTTAACGCGATATAATTAAAATAATTTTATATGCCTTATGTCTGCGTCTCGTTACTCTTTCTTTTCAATTTACAAATTATCTCTACTTTGTGTCTATATACGTATTAATCATGATATATTGTCATGTTTATCTTGTTAGCTTAGTTGTTTCTCTATATTATTCACAAATGCGAATCCAGGCAATATGATAACGACCGAAATGAGTTTGTGATAAATATAACTCCCCCTGAAATGTGCCAAGAAACACGTAATATTGACAAACGGTGGTCTATTCAATTAGTAGAGTATATAGATCATGTTTAACGAGCAACCTTTAATTGCAATAAAAATTGTAATATAATAAATTATAACATCACAATTGCTTATTTGTAATAATTATTAAATATTTTACATTAAAATATTAGATAGTTAATATCATATCCAATATATATATATATATATATATATATATATATATATATATATACAAAATAAAATTTAAAAAATATAGAAGTTTGTGCAATAATCTAATTTACTTAATAACTAAGTACTTTGCCGATTAAGATTTATTATAAATATAAATGAAGTAAAGATCATTTTTCATTAAATTCAAAAAAAGATTAGTACTTATATTGTAACATATACATGTAATATAATCAAATATATATATAGAATATATATATATATATATATATATATATGTGTGTGCACTTATTAATTAGTAATTGATGACACTGAGGATTAATTTATAATCCGTGAAATCTTATCTGTAATTGTTGCGATATCTCTCCTGATATTTGAATTCAGCTATCTGATCTCGGATGCGTCTTAACATGGCATAGCTCCAATCGTGCTTTCACAATCGGAATTGGCAAGTGCGACTAGACATATACGCGCCATTAAAATGGAGCAACCGTTTTTCACTAATTCTTCAATGACGTTCAGTTTTCATGGTGTTGCCTTGACTTACTCGTATCTTGGTACGTCCCAGATTTTCAAGAACATATAAATCCGTGGCATTAATGCACATTGGCCGTGAAAAAGAGAAACGATATATCTGCGCGTAGACGTGCAAAGGAGATATAATATACACGGATGTATCGAAAGTTTGACCTTTTCTTGAGTTTCCTATAATAGTACTCCCACCTTCGTACACCTTCGTTTATCGTATCGGCCTGTATAAAAATCCTTTCACAGCGATCCTACAGTCGGAACCGGTTGGCCTTCTCGTGTAAATGTACATTTATAAATGAAATATTCCACCATGGTAAAGAGAGGTTTTTTATACAGTAATTAATACTTGATCGAGAATATAAGAAAATAAATGCCATGTTTTAAAAACTGAAAATTTTGGGAGAAATTTCCATTTTATTTTTTCTCTCTTCTTGCTCGCTATTAATAACGATTAATTAATAACCATCATGTTAGTTAATTAATGCGTTTGAATAGTATCAGACTTTTAGCAAAACTCTCACATTTCAATTATCTTTCGAAATTAAGTTTTATTAATTACAAAATTAAATATCGAATTCCAATAAAAAAAATTAATACTCTTCTCTTCAGATGTATTACTCGGAATAAATGCGATAAAAATATGCAGTTATTCATAATATCTAATATTCTGTTATAAAATATAAATATTAAATGGGAGTATTATTAGATGGAATATCTTAACCTGATATACTTTAATAAAAATATCAAATTGCCAAATATCAATAAATCATGACTTATATAAGTGCAAATCATTATTTATAACTTGTATAATTAATAGTTATAAATTTAATTTAGATCTAATTTATTGATTTGATCGTAATGCACTACACTTTTTTCGCGACTAATTTAGATAAAAAATTAATTCAAAATCCAGTGACGCTCGAAGCACTTCGAAAAGAGAAAGGACAACAACGAAACGGTAATCGATTTCACCGCGCATCTAATTATTCGGAGCCACGTGTATTCGCGTACGTGACTCGTATTCGCATCGCCGTCAGACGCCGTTTTAAGAATGTCGCAGTCTCGCTAAGAATCATTATGCATCGAGTGCATCGCACCAAATATATTATGGATTTGTCCAGACTTTATATTTTAAAAAGTTAGAGATAAACAAATTACAATTCGGTAGAATTGAAATTACATAAGTTGCATTTACATCAATCTTTTAATAAATTTCACTATAAACTTATAAAAATAGTTCAATAATGAATTTTTAGAATTTTTAAAGAAATTATCATCGGAGACATATAATTGTGAAGCTAATTATATTTATTCTGATTATTTAAAATATCGCTTCGCGTATATTTAGTAATTTTCTTTGTTATGATTATATATATATACTACGGACGGCGACATTTACTTTGTTAAACACACCTTATACTATTATAACTTTATGTATACCGATCGTGATTGCATATTGCAAAAATTGCTGCCATGTTTGCAGTATCCTTTCAAAAACATTTTATATATTCGCGTAAAATTCATGTTTTTAAATCAATCAATGCAAAAAAGCAAACTTGTTTAATGTCAAGAGGGAGAAAAAGGAGTATTTTAAATTTATCATTTACAACATTTTCCATTTTTATTATCCGCGTGTAAGGCTGAACGCAGATTTATAACTAGTCGGCTTGGAAAGAATTACGATGCAAATTATGACGCTTACTCGCGAAGAGCTAACGTTTCCTTTAACTCAATATTTATCATCGGTCCAATGAGCTTAACTTCATCTCGCGATTATGTCTCAATATCCGTCTCGAAACCATTTTAATCTATGAATTTGCATATTTAATGCACTTTTGCAGTCTCCCGCTCCTTTATTACACTCGTAATTTGATACATAGATTGAAACTGACTCGACAAAGCTCGGCGAAATTTTGTAAATTGGTACGGTCCACTAGAATTCCCGTGGCGATTGTAGTAGCAATAGCGTTTCGTACTTCAATCGAAATAACATATCCCCTCGTGCGCTTGAACGCGAATCAAAGTGAATTCATCGGCGTGGATTTGCGTGTCGCCCGCCGTTCAGCGATAAGGCTCTTTATTTATTTATGTCTCGACGATTTTTTACAAATGCGACGACTACGACAATGATATGAGTTCGCGCAAACATTTCGCGAGACGCGCGCGAGTTCGCGCAAAATTTTGTATTGCCACTCCCTTTTGCTTCCCGTTTATCGGCGGGCAAGCGCGCGCGCGCTATACTTATCTAGTAATTCACCCGTTACGAAGTTAAATTTACTCGTAGCGAATATGATGGAGAGCAGTTATGCTAATACCGCTGATTTCAGTAGTGTGGTATCCGTGCGCACACGCCAACGCATTCGCTCACATTAAAAAGACGCGTAGAGACGTGCATCGAAAAAAAGGAAAGAAAAAATTGTGTTCAAATTGCTTTGACAAAAGTTTAATTTGAACGCCTTATCTCCGTTTTGAAATTTATCTCGTTAAATAACTTATTAATGAAGCTCGAGATGATAAAACACGTATTTACACGGAAGAAAATAAATCTCCAGTTAATGCAAATAAATGTATATTTCTGTAATATACGACACAAACGTGCCCCCGTTTTAGGAAGCGATTTTAGGTAAATTGCTTTAACTAAAATTATCTCTGCACTACATTATTCCACATTACATCTGCACTTAAATTTCTATTGTTAAATAACTCGGTAATGAAGCTCGAGGATGGTGTGAGAAGGAAATTTCTATTCAGCACACAAGTGTGGACTTTGCATGTAAAGAGGAAATGCGCTGCAAAAATGTTCCGGAAAGAAATTTTTAGAAGAAGATTGCTTAATCTAATGAACATTTAATTTGAGAACTGCACATGCAACTTACATAACTTGGTAATGAAGCTTAAGATAATGAAACATGTGTTCACGTGAGAAAAGAAAATTATCCTATTTAAGAAACAAATGCGAATTTTGCTGGAAAAACGACGCGAATGCGCTCCTAAAACAGACCGGGAGGAGTCGTGATAAAATCGTTTTAATGGAATTCCAGTTGAGCTTCATATCAGTCGAGTTTCTCATTGTTAAATAAAAACAGTAATGGAGTTTAAGATAATTAAAAGTGTCGCGTATAAAAGAGGAGTTTCTCATTCAGAGATAACTTACATGTTTTATACCGGAGGCATATTTTATACTTGTGCTTGTCCTATTATAGCTTCTAATCGCGTTACAGGGATGGTTACCTTTAAATCAAAACCGCAGCGTTGAATGATGAACGCCCTGTCGCGTGATGTAAACTGTAGTCTTGCATTTCACCCTTTACCACGTAATTAGCATATTAAATTTTGCTAAACGTAACATAAATTTTGGATACAATAAAACACTAGTGCTCTCTCGCGTTTTCGCAGATCTTTAACGAGATTCGCGATTTTATTAAAAATTTATATTTAATCGGAGTTAGTAAATTTTTCAAAAAAAACCTTGATAAAAGATCTCAAAAGTTCTTAAACTATTCGGTCAAACATAGCTAAATCAATTAAATTATCAAACGTTTAATGTTTTATTTAAATTCATAGAAGACTGATCAAAATAATGAGGAATGTTTGTATTGAGTTATAGACAATATAATTAATTATCACATATGTGTGTGTAATCACGTTGAATTATTCGCATTATGCAATATCACGGAAAATAAGTAGAATCTTATTGAAATCTTAATGCGCTTATTCGTAACTGAGATACCGTTTAAAGTAGAACTATCGTTAGTATGTAAAAGTACGTAAACGATTGTAAATTATAGATTCCAAAGGTAACATAATAACAATTAAATGTTACAAAAATGTAGTAACAAATCATTTCTCCCGGATGTACTGTACAATAATAAAAATACTGCTCAGCAGATTAATCGGCAGTCGCATCTGTCATCCTTCCACTAGAAGGTAGGTGACAGATGAGGAAGTTTTTCTTCAATAAGAAAACATTACCGGAACGTCGCCAGATGCCACGTTGAAAACGGCTTTGCTGCCCATTCTGATTCCAAATTCCGAAAACGCACTTCCGATCCAATTTCTAAGACGATTTCGAAAGGGACACCTCGACCTTTCGGCTACATATCTAAATACGCGGACGGCCGACAGAATCCTCGATCCTGACGCCGATCCGGGATTCCCTGCCCATTCCGTTCTCGTCGCGACTTTCACGGAGCAGAGAGAAGTGAGAGAACCACCGGCTAGAACCCGGCGAACCGGGCGAATCATCGATTAATGGCATTTTAAAGGCATCGATAAAGGCGGTTGATCGTTTTTCGTCGGCCGACACACAGATTTTCTCGCCATTGGGAAAAATAGAAAGGAACACCCAGGAAAGGAGTTCCTACCAACGACGAAGCCGGATACTGGTGTCTTCTTAGACGAGAAGAAGCAGCAGCCTCTGCCTGATGCACATGAGAACACCTCACCGATCTCGAGCAACCGGGCGGCGACGATCCTCGCGGTCACTTTGCACTCCTCCGTGTCACACCGGTCCAAGTCGGGCGGATTTCCGCGAGCAAAGCCGACGAGCGGAAACACCGGAGCAGAGACCAGCAACCTTCGACGGTCGACGGCGTACTGGCGAGGAGCAGCCAGCCGCTTCAGGTTGAGAGCTCGTCTACCTTACCGACGCAGGCGTCCTTGATGCAACGAGCTGGGGGGGATCAGGCGGATGCGGATCAGTGATCAGTGTGCCTGCCAGATAGCACGGAACACGAAACCCCCGAAGAGGAGCAAGAAGAGAAAGAGAGAGGGGGAGAGAAGGAGAGAGAGGGAGAGAGAAAGATAGAGAGAAGACAGGGCGGCATAGCACAAACTCATCGGTTGTGTAGATACCTGTTGAATGCATTTGCCCAGGGTGGGAGGAAGTGCTGCTGCCGCCGCGACGGGTCGGAGAAACGCACCGGCGGCACGGCGTCGCCGCCACCGATGGCTGCATCGAACTGGCGAAAGGATCTTCGAAACAAACGGTCACGGTCGATCAGAGATTCGAAAACCCCATTCTGCACTCGGCATTTTGCGCTGCCTCTCGGCTCGGCTATTGGATTTGCCTGCGGAGTTCTAGTTTTGTTCGTGCCTTCGTGGCCTGTAACTCCGTCCAGGCGAAACGTGGTAAATGACAGGGCGAACAGGAAACTCCGTGGCTGATTGCGGAAATATCCTTCCACTCGATTCATATAAAGCTAGCAAATCGAAAAAAATTGAGCTGGTTCGTGTTTATAGTGGGTGTAGGATTGTCGCTTGGTCGCGTTGTGCGTTTACGTTATTCAAGTTGACAGGAGAATGCGAGAAAACAGAAATTATTTCGAATATTAGTTTTAAAATATCTTTAAGAAAAAATCATATATAGGTATATCATTCGCTATAACATTCTCTTAATAACGTTAACAAATTTGGCAATAAGAGCCAGAAGCTTTAATTAGTGCGCTACATAATTTATTATAATCTAGGCCAATTAAATAAGATATTATTGACGTTTAACCTTTATACGACATTTACTACGTTTACGCGAGCGTTACTTCTGTAGTAACTTTACGATATATTACTCGTTTACGCGGAGTAAATTATCGTAAGTTACTACAAAATCTCGTTCACGCGAAGGAAAATCCCGTTTACGCGAAGGAATTATCGTAAGTTACTACAAAAGTAACGCTCGCGTAAACGTAGTAATTATAGTAGACGTCATCGAGACAGGTTTCTTAACTATATAGCTCATTTATAATCAAATCTAACAAGCTGTGCGATATTCTTTACATTGAGTGGTTACTATATTTGCAAGTTGCTTTTTCTTAGTTTTACAGTATGACGTTTGCGTTATTCTTGTTAGCTTATAGCGTATGTTCCTCCGATTGTTCCTGTATAAGTCTTTTAAAATTTAACGTTCTCATAAGGATAAATGAGATATGATACAATTATTCATCATCTTCTTTTCTTCCTTTCTTTGATTCCAACTAGGGAGTAAAACATCTCGAAGCTACTTGGATATGTTTCGGAGCTTACATTCGGTTTTACTTCTATATTTGTGAGAGATGATGATATAAGTAATTATCTACAAACTATTTTAGCTGATTGACTGCGTTAAACTGTGACCAATGTAAACTGAGTTATAATTTACTAATAGTATATGCGGAGGATAATCCAGAGAAAGGGTCGAATTAATGTTTATGTTTAATGTTATTTAATTTTATTCAAAAGAGCTTTTACATATTTTTATTTATTGCTATATTTCCTTAATAATTTAGTCTTAAATGTATGCTTTTAGCATATACACACACAATACGAAAGTATCCAAAATGTCAAAAATCTAAAATTTTTATTTTTATTATGAAAATTGTTATTTTAATCGGGCAATTAAAAATCTACAAATAATTTATTTATATATCTTAGCTACAAAAAAAAAAAAAAAAAAAAGATTTTTTCCTCAAAAATTCCTAAAAATGAAATAAAGGAACCTTTCTCTCAATAGTTAATTCAATCATCAAATTGCGGCAGGTGCGAAAGTTGCCTGTCAACTCCACGTTGCGATTCTATCTACTCGCTGTAAGAAATTTGATATAAATCGAAAGAATTTTCACGGGTCACTCTCAGAGTCTGGAAAATTAAAGCGAAACTGTCGCAGCTGTCAATAACACGATTCAAAATCACTTCGATAGAACGTCACTCTCGCGTACCCGACGTTCAAGAAGAGACAACCCTGAGGAAAACGGTTAAAAGCCTCGAAATTACATTCGTCAGGAATGGGAAATTACGCGCCGAATTGAGACTCGTAATTAAGACCGTCATGTCCCGCGAGACATGACGAGCAACTGGAAAAAGAGAGTTATAACATTGCTGGAGACGCGAAGAGATTCGCGTTCTTGCGCTTGATGGCGAGAAGAAATCAAATTGCAACGCGAATCAACAGGGGTGGGAAGTTTTCCATCCGTAAGTAATCAAAGGTGACGGACACCGCCGCGCCGTCCCGGGAATCCCCTCGACCGGCGTTAGGAATCTGGATTGCTGACTCGTATCTAACAACGTAATTTCAGTGTAACTTTATCACGCGCTTGTTACACGAGAACGCGCGATTCCGGCAGCGAGCTAGGTGACCGCATTTCAGTATCACATGCCTCATCGTGTACGAGATACGGGTTCGGCAAGAGGAAGAGGTCGATACTCGTACTCGACACATTGAATCCTTCCTGCGGCTATAGCTTTGCACCGGCCTCAAAAGGGTCCTTGTTGCGCTAACGTATCAAACTGTTTCCTTTACCAACATTAATACTCGTGTTAGCACTCGGAGAATGGAGAAGTCACAGGAGATAAAAGAGGTAAGAATATACCGAGGCTACAATTACTAACAGTAACCTTTTTACGATACATTAATTAACTCTAATTAGAAGGAATCTCTGAAGCGAAAAAACAATCTCTTTGCTTTCTTATTGTTAAGAGGGCTCGATTCTTTTCTGTAACATTTATGATCTCACCTCAAGATCTTTTCTCTTCTTTAGAAAAAGGATTATTCATTGTATTAATGACCAGAAACAAAAAAAATGATAAACTTTTTGTTATTAAATGTAAATAAAATCTAAATAATAAGAGATAAAAATTTGTTTCCGAGATTCAGAATTCTCAATATCTTGCATATTTTAAATTTTGAACGTCTAGTGCTCGACGAGAAAATTACCGCGTCCTCGTCTCGCGGTAAGTCGAAACGGTGGTAAAATTATACGGTAAGATTAGCGGAAGTGCAAAGTAAGGACGATGGGTCGGTCCTTCTGGTACTTCTGCTAAAATTTTCAAAATTACGCTGGCTACGTTGGCTTTCCGACGGCGCGTGCAACATCAGCAGTAATAACGGCGACGAACATTAATTTTATAAAAGCCAGCATTGTTAAATAGTGATTTGCACAACTAAATACACTCATTATCTCACTCGACCATTTGCATATTTAACCAATAATTTGAATCATGGTAAAACCAGCGATACTTTTTCTTATTTATATTTTATTTTCAATTATACGGTCTTTGAGACACATTTGCTATAAGCAATTGTAAATTAAACATGGTGGTGGTTCAGTGACAGTATGGAGAGGTTTTTTATTCAATGGCGTTGGTCCATTTTACAAATTTCGTGGTATACTGGATAAAAAAGGTTATCATATATATATATAATATTTTTGTCAAACAAAAGAAATCCCCGCAAGAAAGCGTTTAATAGGCCGAGGGTTTGTGCATGTTTAAGGATAACGACCCTAAACATACCTCCAAACTTTGTAAAACCTATCTAAAGAAAAAAACCGACACAAGGGAGAACTAAAAATCATAAACTGGGCCTCCACAATTACCAGATCCAAACCCCATTGAGTTGCTATGGGAAGAATTGGACCGAGAAGTAACAGAGAGTACGAAAACTCTCTGACCTCTGAATAAAATCTTTGGAATATCTTAGAAGTTACCTGGAAGCAACTTATATCTGAAACATTACAGAAACTATAGTCAATAGGGTGCCAAGAATAGTAAAGAATGTTATTAAAATTAAAGGTGGAGTTTTTTGACGAAAAGAAAACCTATAATATATAAAAGAGTGAAAATCCTTATTAATAATATATATTTTTTATCTATTTAGTTTAGTTATATAATAAAATATTGTTTTATTTCTGTTTTTATTACTAATAACAAATATTTATGTTATTGAAACTTTTTTGTTCACTGTACTTCTGATGGATGTCCGGGAACTTTCTGACGGCAGTATATCTAATTTTATTTAATATAGTAAAATAGCAGTTTAGAACGTAACATTTACACAAATCGTACGTCCATATGTTAAAATTTTTTTGTGTTACCAAGATTTGATTATTATTTCAATGTAAAATTATAACACATAACAGCTATATTATTATTTATTATTTTCTTAACATTTTCATGCATTACATTTATATCAACGTGATAACTTAGCGTATATGTTATTTAGAAATTAAATATTATTTTAAGTTCTTTTAACACAATTATTTTAAAAAATCAAACCGTCTTAAAGTTATTTTAACACATAAACAAAAGTTAAAGTAAATTTTCATATAATCGTAAACTTTGACGTACAAAATAATTAAATTTACTAAAATTAAATGTTTCTATTACACATAATTTAAGTAAAATAATTAATATCATGTGTTAAATATAACTTGCAAAATAAGCAAAAACAAAGCACGCTGAAAAATTGACTTATGATTAAATAAAATAAAAATAATATTATTTGATATATTAAAAATTAATTAATTATATATATAAATTTAAGAAGTAATTTATTAAATAAATTGCTTCATACTGAAGCATGAATAACTCTACATTTTGCAAAAAATTATATTGACATATATAAGTACATATATTTGGGATATAATTTTATCATATCAAAATAAAAAAGTTCTTCTCGTGCAAAGTTTATACACTACACAATTTGAACATAATACAATGGTGATGTCGGATAAACATTAAAAAAGAAGTCAATTTCGCGCCATAGAAAATTTCACAAAAATTACGATATTCAAAGGATTGTAAAAGATTTTAAATTTGAAATAAAACGCGGTTATTTTGTCAGTATTTTTTTAGTCGATATTTTTTGCGATTTTTACCGTTCCCAATCTTGCGTGCTGTAACGACTCTGGAATGATACTATAGTTATAAAGTTAGGTGACAGTATAGTTACGGAATAAGACTATAGTTATATAATTGTATATAAACATACATAATCTTTTCGGCTCTCACGTTTCATGAAAATGACTTCGAGCAAGTCGATGGACTATTTCGGTTTGCAATTGCTCATGGTTGCGAAACGGAAATAAACAGCTTACGTGCATCCGATATAATCTCGCGATACACGCGGAAAAAAAAACGGAAATCGAAAATAAGAATAACGTAGAATTACATCCGATAAGACGGTTTCCGTAAATAACCGTACATACGCGTACGTACGATAAATTTTTCTCTGGATGCACACACATGTAGTTTTGCGGTTAGATATATAAATTATAGTTAAGCTTAACGCCGGTTTGTAAAAATTATATGAAGTAACATTGTGTACACTGAGCGTCCCAGACTTTGATTATAGAGACGTAAGGGTTTTTTTTAACTAATCTGGAATTTTTTCATGACAAAAATATTGAGAGTCATATTTTTTAGATTTATAAATGATTGAAAATGAAAGAGATTTTAAAAACTGAATTTCAGCAATGCAAATAAAAAATATTAAACCTTTATTTCAGTAAACTTTATTTTAATATATTCGTACAAGATTATTGGCAAATATTATGTGTTAAATTTTTAAATTAAAACAAATATTTTTTTATGGCTATGATTATTACTAGTATAGTTATATTATAGTTGCCATATAAGACATAGCTGAACATGATCATTATTTGTTTGTTACTACGTTTGTTGTTACTTTAGTAACCATGGAATCATCGATTTAACGTTACGTTCAGCTAATGTTATGTCCTGCACACTTATTAATAAAAAAAGGCCCCTTCAATTAGTTTATTTTGCTACAATTGCCTATTTTTCACGCTTAAGCAATTTATGGATTTTATAAATACTGATAAATAGTGACCTTTATCTTATAATAATTGAGATATTTTCTAGCAATTCCTCAGTTTGCTACACTTTTAAAGTTTTTTTTTATGAACATATCAAAGATGAATGTATAGATTTAAAATACGAAAAAATAGAAAGCAGAAAACGCGATGTAATTTTTATGCTCGCAGCCGACACGTCATAAAATGTTCGAAAGCAAGACTTCAAAAGGCACTCCATTTAATACGAAATCGCCCGTAGCAAAAATTCTTGTTTCGAAAATAAATGAAAGGCTGTACTTTCAGACATTCCTGCCGACTGACTGGTGAATGATTAAACGAAATATCCTCTGTCGCTCCATTTTCTGTTATATTTATTTGCATGATCATTCGTGATTTTTCAGCATATATTTATATCTGTTCGCGCGCATTCATATATATTTGTATTTATTTGCAAATCTTTTTTTCCCCTTGCCGTTATTCTGACAATAAATATATCCGTTCCGATGAAAAATACGAAGAACGCACTAAAGTGAGATATCTCTTTCGATACCTTTTTTTTTTTGCTTCTTCCTACTTTCGCGTTTATGCCGCCGCATTTCTCACCGTCACTTCGGCGTCACCTCGCGACGGCGAATCAATGATGCGTACTTATAACACATGCATATATATAGGTACGACGACGAGAATTATTGATTAGCCAGTCCGTTTCTTTTACACTTGACACCTCGCCAATTCCCACTGTGTGCATACACGGTCGGATATCCGCTATTGTTGCTCGTGCTCTCTTTCCTATGTCCTATAATTCTATAAAGCATAAATTATTCGCAGACTTCGAGAGTTCAGTGTCCATGGCAATGGCGAAGCCAATGTCAGCCGAGGTCGCCGTGTCGTCGGCGGTGTACCTATACCTGGCCTAGGACCTTTGGAATTGTTCCAGCCGCAGACGCGTACTTATATCGCTTTTATGCCGCGATTTTAACGCAAGATGATTTAAACTCGATTACTCTACCTCGACGGAATTGTGTTGCAACTTTGTGACAGGCTGATCTCAAATTATAATCATCTTCTACCTCATCGCGCTTTTAATTTGCATCAAGTTACTTTTTTTGCTTTCGCTAATTTAAAAAATACATATGAAATGGCTTTTGTGTATGTAGTATAACAGTAAAAATATTGTCTTCGCTTTTAAAGATCTGTTACATATTTTTTCATTTTCTATTTGTGTCTTTTAATTATCACGTTTTTACTGCTTCAAGACTGCTTGTTAATAAATTATTTACAAAGCATAGGAAATACTCTATTTAAATTATTTAATTACCATATATAATAATAATTTTAGTTCTCAACAAATAGTATATGAATTGAATAGATTGAAAGTAGTCGAACTATAATAGACTATGACGTGACGTGGAGAACAGTTGATCGCAAAACTCATAAGCACTGCAACAGGTAACAGATCTTCCCGAAAATATTGTTCTTCGGAAGTAAAGCGAATAAAAACGCAATAAACTACCTTTGATACATGATTTTGCTTTCCAAGCGCACTCCGTGCTCAGGAAAAGGAAGTAGTCATCAGTCGTACTTATTCTAGCTTTACATTGAAGGATCGACTACTTCCGCGACTCTAACTTATAAAATTTGACAAATACATATGAGATAAATACATAGAGAAAATTTTACATTTCAATAATTGTTTTATAAAATTCTTAAGAAGTTATTGCCTTTTATTTTACAGTATTTTTATGTTTATTTAATTATGTACTTAAATAAAATTTTATTTTTATTTGCAGAGAAAGATGTATACAAAACAATCGATTCTTTAAATTAATTTGATTACATAACATTGATATTCACTTTAATTTTGTCATATTATATAGATAAAAAATTATTAATTTTATCCAAAGAAAACTTTTTTGATCGAATACTAATTATCTAACTGCCTGTTATACGTATCAAATTTTTTTAAAAGCAAAGACTCAGATAAAAATTATCTGCTTATCGAATTTTGCTAAATTAAACCGCAGCATTTATTCGACCGTAAAGCTGCGCGTTATCTTGACAGATTCATTGGTAATGTCAACAGGAATCATTCTCAGTCGAGAGAAAATGTACCCGATCGGGATTCGCGTGAATCAAATAAAAAAAAGAGACTGAGGGTAGCACAGTCGGAATATAAATTCATCGCCGTCCTCGGTGACTTGGCGGACAATGAATCCCTTAGGGATGGCTCCCTTAAGGCCCTTCACACTGGCCATTCTTCGTGACATACGGATTACAATGTGATGCATCTGTGGGATATTTTATCTATCCGATGTTGATAGGATTCCGTAGAAGTGTTAGAAACGCGTTTGTTTGAGAAAAATTTGACTAAAATTTCTTGTATGAAATTTAATATTTTTTACAATTTTCCTTTGCCGGTAATTGAAATAATTTCTTCTGCATAAATGAATCATGTTTATTTAAAACTTATCTGTAAATAGCAAAGTGAAGGGATCTTTTGTAATATGCATGCGTGTAAATGTTATTTTATTTGATTGGAACAATAATTTACACAAATATTAATCTTTTACATCTGTATTCTTTCGATGTTTTCTTTTAATTTATTCTAAATCAAGTTTTTCTTATATCATTTTAATTTGCAATTGTGCGGATTTTTGCGTCACAAACATTTTATCATGAAGTTTGTATATTAAATAGCAATGTTGTTTAATCATAAATAAATTGATATGAAAAACACTTGCTTAAGAAACGAAATTAACTCCGATTAATATTCCGCTATAACAATTTTTATAAATTATGAATTTAATATTTGCATGAATATATATGCGTGTGCGTGCGTTTATGTAAAACAAAGTAATAATATCAAACGATTAGTATAATACATCACTCCTAAGAGTATTCTACATCATACGTTATCAACATTAACAATAATATATGAATAATATATTGCTTTCTTGAGCAAAATGCAATCTTTTTTATGTTTTCGACCAATTGAATTTTTATATAATCCATTTTATTAAATTAATTATAGATATCTTTAAAATTTCCGGAAAAACGGGAATGAAATTAACGTTCCAATTTCATACGTTTCCAAAATTCATATATTATACATACACACATTTCCATATTTTCTATTAATATCTTTAAAGCCGATTAAAATCAAGTTACACCTGCATCATATGACCTTACTCTAATTCGCAGTATTATAGAAAACATTTTCCAGACGGATTGATTGATCATTAGTGAAATGGCCTCAACTCTCCAAAACAATCTCTCAGTCGGTATAAATTTATTATACCTTCTCTCTTTCTTAACGGCTTCCAATTAAGTTATCCAACTTCGTGGCATGATAGACACTGACGGTCATGTCTCAAATAAGCAACACGAGAATGTCGTCGAATGATTTCCACCCTTCATTCAGCGCGTTTGCTTTGACATGCCTACCCTGCCTCGTTATTTTTAATGAGGCATGTTTACAGAATAGCATCAGTTTCAAAGAATCTTCAGGCCTCTCTACGAGATAGCCCGACATCGTCCTTTCTTTTTCTCGTTGAAAATGCACATAAATCTATATACATCAGATTGAATCAACGTTATTTTTACATTATAGCTATCTGAGATTCTGATTTATTAGCAAGGACAACGACTCCATAAATCAAAGTTGAATATTATTCATGATGATACTGTACAACTGAAATATTTGTCATTGTTCTCTTTTGAGTTTCTTTTATCCCTTTATTAGAGCAAAACCCAAGAAATATTTCAGTCTTCTAATTTAAAGACAACGCGATACTTTCTTGGGTAAAAATAACTTCTAAAACGACAAAGAATCACGATATTGATGAATCCGTTATTAAAAGAAGACATAAACGCATTTCATTAAATAAAAATATTCTGTGTGAATAGAACAATATAGAAAATTTCAAAACTTTTTTTAATATTATATGTATCAAGACTGCACATAGTCTTTCGTATTAAAAAGAAATGGCCTGTAAAATGTCTATATTGTTTTTAACAAATGTATTTTTATGTCTTCCCATCATATATGTAATTCTCGTGCACGTTGTTCCTCTAAATAACGCGTTCGATATTTTGATTGTCACTTAAACTCGGCAGTCGATGTAGCGGTATTTTTTCCGATCGGTACGATAAATTATAACACGTGCCAGCCGTCCTCAGTGTGATTTACGATGATAGAAAAATCAAGTCGGCCTGTCGTTTTTGTATTTCCTCGCGGCATGACGCTCCGCACGAGCAAGCGATCGGCGCACCGGGAAATATTGCGGTTTAGTCGCCTTCCCCCCGTTATATATAAATGTACACACACATACATGTGTACACACGCACACATAAACACGCATACATACATACATACATATCTGCATATATATACATACGCGACGGCCATGCTTTATTTGACGGCATGGCTCAACTTCCCCATGGGATAACATATCGCGAGAAATTGCGCGTCGTGATTTAAATCCGCGCGCAGCGGCAAGTTTTGGCAAAACGTTTACATCGTTGGACTGACCGGCGACCGATCGAATTTTCGCCCTGCGAAAATTGAAAAAGGTATCACGATCCCACACGGTCACCGAATACTTTTTGATTCCGTATTTAGAAAAAGCGCTTGTTGAAACCCGGGCGGAAACCCGGATCTCGCACGAGAGCGGTGCACGCAAGCTATATCCTACACCGTTCTACCTCGCTTCTGCCTCGGAAAGATTGGCCGGCATTGTTGCGTTCACCGGGCATACTTCTTGCGCAAAAGTTTTTGGAGATGATTGGCACTTGAATACCGCTCTCCGCGCGTGTTCGCATGTTGCGAACGCTTTTATGGTTACGAATTTGTGTCGCGGGTTAGAAAACTTCCTTTTCCTTTGGCCTCGCAAGTCTAAGATAGGTGTTTTCTCCGATGAACATAAGAATGTTACTCTGGAAATCTCTTCGTGATGAGTATGGTATTTTGAAGTTGGTATGTTTTGTGGAAAATTGCTGAATACAAGCTTCCCATTTCTATAGTAAACTGTCGCTAAGATTTGAGATTCCTTAATTAAGTAAATTGAAAACAAAGACCCTAACGACAAGATGTCGAGACACATTATAGTGTCTGATTTATAAGATAAAAGGCTTCTAACGAATTAAGCTTCCGAAGGCGAAATAAAGACAAAATATTTATTCTTAAATTTCAAACAGATTTGACTTTGAGAAAATATTTAACAGATTTCAAAGATAACTTAACATAAATTAAAAAATGACAAATAACGATTTTTATCGGTATTTTCAAAGAAAAATTAGCTCCTAATTTATCAGAGATATTGGTACTAAAATTTTATTTTTTAATAAAAATGCGATCTGTATAAGTTTTATTAAATTTTTCAAAGCGCTCTATATAAACTTTATTAAATCAAACAATAAAGTTATTTTTTATTATTTTTTATTATCTATATATAAAAACTGTTAGTTAAAACTTAAGCTTTATTTTTTTTATTTTTTTCTAATGTAATATTTTTGTCCTTGTATGTTTGAAATGTGTCTCATCAATTCTCATTATCTGACACGATATTACCTGATATAAATAAATATATATATTTCAATTGCTTGAGAGATGACATAAAGTTTCATAATTGACTACTGCGTGTCATATATTTCATTATCCTGCGAAGAAATTTGCGTGCATGCACAGCATATTAAAAATATACTTTAATTTATTTACACATTACATATGTCATACATACATATATTTGCAAAAAAAAATAGAAGTGTTTTGTTAGATCTGTTCTCAATCAAGATAATTTCTGTGATAAGCAATTAAAATTACTGTTTTAGTCGCAACATATTTAAATATCTCATGTAGCATAAAATTAAAGTATATAGCGTAATAAATAAAGTTTATAAAGAACAGCATTGTGGTTAAACTAAACTAAATGTCTATATTAGCACAATAATACATATAAAGAGAAAGAGTTTATAAATCCAATTAAAGATAAATTAATATTTGTAGTCGTAATCTTAATGTTTTCCGAAACTTTTATTTGCGTTTGTTTTTCTAAAGTTCAAATGTTCATCCAATTTATAAATATAATTAACTTAATTCTTATCTTATTCCGTCGAAACTTTTATTGGCACAAGCTCGGCGTTATATATACATGATCGTACATTGTATTGTTTGTGTCTAAATCAATTTTCAGAAACACGGACATTTCTGGGAATTGTTTTGAAACCTCGAGATCTTTACGGCTTACTGTTTTATGTTCTCCTCAAAATACGAAAAGTATAGCACATTGGGGAGACACCGTAGGAGACCATTTGCCTTGTATCGTACCAATCTAGTCGGATCGCGTAAAATCGCTGAATGCCCTCGATGCGCTCGAGGGTGCACTGACAGGGCCGGTTTGAAATCTTACGTGATTTTAATACGAACAAGAATTTATAACAGCGAATATTTGAAGATTTAAACGTTCGAAACTTTTAAAATGTCTTGTCTTTAATTATTAAAATAATATAAACACTTTTTGAGTTATATATAGAAAGTCTTTTATTTTCAATTACTTATTAAAGTAGTAGGTACTCAAGAAATAAATTTCTTTTGTATGGAAGTGAGAAAGAATAATAAAGATCGTGTCTCTGTTAGAGATATGTCAAACAAGTACCTACTACTTTAATTCATGTTTTAGATATTTAAATATTTTATGTTGAATACTGGAGAATCACAAGCTAATGAAATCACAAAATTATCTCTAAGAAAATTTTTGCTGCAAACTTTATCGAAGAATCTTATTATTCTTTACATGTTAAAATCTCATTTCTTTTATTCCATCTCATTTTTTTCATCTTTTTTTTTTAGTTTTTTACAAATAACCGTTTCACAAATAGTTTACATTTATTATTTATTTCAAAAATATTATTTATATTTAATTGACAAGCATTATTTAACCGATAGTACGCTTCTCTAAAATAAAATCTAAGTTAATTTTTTCGACAGTTTTTTTTTTTTAATAAATGTATATGTCCGGAATTGATTCTTCTAAATGGCAGTAGTCTTTGCACGATTTGATCTCTTGACTTCTCCTAAAATGCTGAAGACAGACGCCGAGTGCATCAAACCCGATCCTGCGCATCGTGATGCAGAGACGAGAGCATGCCATGTGAAGTTCTGGCTGCGTCGCGTCGATGAAGTCTCCTTCGCTTCTGACCCGTCGCTTCCGGCCTTTTCTTCGGACCGTCTGCCGGCGCCGTCATTTTACAAGGGTGCGGGCGCACTTTTAATAACCGGGCGTTCTTGTTAAGCTTTACGGCGCAATTACATAAATTGGGCCGTTAAAAAATTATAGTCGGACGCGAGCGGGCTCTCCACGCTTGCGAGTGCTGCTTTGTAAAGCTACGAGAATTAAACAGGCATATGACCGCAAGCGACCGACTGGTTAATTTGGTTTATTTCGAAATTTTATGAAACGTGAGATTACAATCCGCGATATTATAAACGCAAGATGAAACTGCGTGCGAGGCAATGTAGCACTGTATCGTTGAACCGACATTTTACGAATAAAATGGCGTTTGTCGTTATTGCGATAAGATGATAAACGTAATCGTCAGTGTGACAAATATAGAAATAATATAAAAATGTATAATAATTATTACATAATAATAAGAGAAATAGAACCGTTACGATATACAATCAAATTAGAATCAAAGCTATGCGGATATATATGTTTATGTATGTATATATTGTGACGTTGCGGCCCGCCGCTTCGTGGCAGCGCCCCGCCGCTGTCACAAAGCGCGAAAATTTGCGCCCAGGGACGAGCCAGAGAGGCGACGACGAGATCTCCAGAGGCCAAAAAGTCGATATCGTTTCCGCGTTTTGACTATTCTTTTATTTTCATGCGTACGGCGCCTCACCCACACCACGGCGAATCTTCGAGGGAGTACCGATAACGAGAGGGGTCCGGGAGGACCAAGGACCGAGGAAAGGTGGCGAGAGCGGAAGCTACATGGATCACGGGCGGCGAGAGCAACGCGGCAGGCGTGCGGCGAATGAGGCGGCGATGGACAAGGTCGCCGATAGCGGGGCCCCAGGTACCGGGGCAAACCCGGCCTCAGCAATCTGCCTTCACGAAATACCGGCCCGCGGGGTGACTGATCACCGCTCCGAGGACAACCGGAAGCACACCGGCCAGAACAAAGTCCAGTCCGCTGCCCAGGGACAAATTGAAGAAGTCGCTACGCCGCCGAGGGACCGTTGCGCGCCCCTGAAGGATCCACCTTACGACGATCCTGCGTGGAAATATCGCGCGAGCTTGCACGCTCGCTTTCGATTGGTTGGCACGCCCCTACGGAAGGGGGTGCCGCATCGATTCCGTTATCGAGCGAATCTAGCGAGACACCACAGATTACTAATAAATAGATTAGCAACTCCTATAGTTTGCTTTGGAACAGTGTTTTGAACGCCACCTGGGCTAATATACGTAGACGAATTAATATTCAATATGGCCGATGTACTTCTAATACAGCATATTTAATAAGGCTGCGGTCCACTTGACGCTACAAGTACTTCGAAGCATTCCTCTTCTCCATTCTTTTAATGAAGAGAAAAGAAGAAAATAACTTCAAAGCATTTGTAGCGTCAAATGGACTGCAATCTAAAAGCAATTGTAAAATTAAATCAAAAAAAGAAAACAAAAAAGTTGCAACTATAAAGTTATAAGCCTTAAAAATAGACAATAACATTAGTTTAATTAAAGCATAATAGTTATTATTAAATTATAACTTAACAATTGCAACTTTTATAAGAATGTGTGGGTAGGATAAATTTATATAAGTATTGACATGTAAATATTATGATATAAATATAAGTATTATTTAATAAAAGAATTTTTACATTTTTCTTATATATCGTTTTTGCTTTTTTTTTACAATGTTCGATAGCTTGCTTAAATATAATATTTGTAGGTATATGCCGAGTATCACGACCAGATAAAATTCTATTAATTGTGTATATAAGAATAATTTTGTAATTTTTTGAATTATAGTAGATTTTAATTCTTCTTTATGTTCATTACATCTTATAAAATCTAAATTTAATTTTTCGTTTAAACGTGCACGTAACAAGGTGGTCGCGTGCACGTAACCTTTGTCGCGATGAACCGTCGTCGATCCGCCGATGACCGCGTCACCGTCTTGGTCTCCCTGCCTCCACGACGTGGACACGCAGCATCCGGATTCCAGCAAAGCGGGCCAAAAGGCAACACCCTTAAGATCAACATATATAAAAGCATACAACTAAATAAAGCAATCATAACCTTTTATTATCGGTCGCTGCGATATTTATATATTTATATTGTTTATATAAAACTCTTACCTTATCACACACAGAGAATATTCTTCACACGCTCCACACACAATGTAATTTATTTTCTTTCAATCGCTTTTTTCTATAATTAATAAGCTCACTTTTTACAATAGACCACGTGTATGTATATGTTCACACGGTTTAGCCGTTAAATTGATGTAAACGCCACCTGGGACAATATACCAGAATGAACTAACGCGGCCTGAATTTTCATATGGGAGTTGACCGTGCATGCGAGACACTCTCTGGTCGTCCGTCGGCGAGTCTGAACGTTCTCTTAAACTACGCGATAGCCGCCCCGAGCCGGGAAAATCTGTTACGCTGCGACGATCCTCCGTACGAGGTGACGGCGAGGAGCCCCACGATGAGACACCACATCGGTGAGGTTGCCCGCAGTAATTAATCGCGAAATGTAACGCCACGACGCCGCCCTCCGGTGCACGCTCTCGTCCGGGATAACGTTGTAATATCGCGACGCGTGCGGTCCCTTGAGACCGCGTATCGAATGGCGATCGACAGCGAGAGCGAAGGGCCTTGGGATGGTATCGTGGCCGCGGAATTGAAGTAAAGACGCGATTGCGAGCCTCTGGAGATCGCGATAGATTCGTGGCGAAATCTGTTACTGCGCGTCCGTTTCGCATAATGTCCGCGCTCGTAGTGGTGCCTCGCGCCTTCCGTGTTCACGGCGTATCAAATTACCAAACATTGCTCTTGTGGAATTTCGCATGCGTCGGCACATCATTCGCGTTAATCGGCCGTCTGTGAGTGGCTAATTGCCTCAGAGAATCGTGCGTGTTAGGGTAGTTATGTTCGGATGCGTTGTTCGGTGATTGCGTGTTATTATTGCTCGCGGTAATCCCGCACATTTTCCTCGCGTTTCTTCCGGTATTTTGCGCTACGCCGATTGCTTCGGCGTCCCGTTTTCGCGTTCGGAAATCACTGAGGGCAGTATTGTCTTTGCCCGAATGACTGGCGCTACCTTTGGTCATTTCTCGCGTTAGATTAAGTCCGTATTTTCGCGTTTGTTATAGTTTTCCGCGTCTCCTTGCGATCGCGCCGAAATTGATCTCGCGTTATTGTGTTGCGTTCGGTCCTCATTACGTTGGGACGTGGCTTGCGCCACGATTCATACTTGCGTTAGGCTTAAGATCATTGGCGACAGAATTCTCGCGCGACTCCCGGCGTTGCGTTTCACGCGCTCCGAGCGTGAGGTATCGTCCTTTCGCGATCTTTCCTGCGAGATCTTATTCTCTATTTCCGTGGTTATTTCGTGTTTACTGTTGATGTTCCATATTAATTGTAAGTGGTGTCATACTGTATCTCTCTGATCTAACCGCAGCGCCTTCTGCGCGTTTATTATACAATAACGCGTACTTTTATTCTGGTGTCCGCGCTATCATTATTTCTTTTTGTTTCACCTCTGACGCTCGCGCGACTGATTATATGATTTGCCTGACCGACCGAAGCCGAATCGGTCTTTATTGTTTCACGCGCAAATTCCTACCGAATAAATGTTATTTTGATTTATTAATTGCCTGAGTTCGGAACCTTATTTATGGCGTGTCACCCCGCCGAATATCGCGCCGCCCTTCATCACCCCCGCCCCAGCCCTTAGGTCGAGCTAGCCGATTTCTCGCACATCCGCAAGTCTCGCTTTGCGTCTCGTGTTGGCTTTCTTTTGCGATTTCGCGGACGCGCGTTGACGCGTCTGGCGCCCAACAGTAAATTCGTTTCGTGAAGTGTCGGAGGTGCGAGGGAATCGTCGGAGAGGCCCGTCATCCCGCTCTCCTTACCCCTTTTGATCCGGCCCACGTCCCGGAGCGGTCCGGGAGTGAAAAAGTCGTGACAATATATATATATATATATATATATATACACACATAAACATATATATAGAAAAAATTTAAAAAAATTTGATTTACATCACTATGACTTTTACCCCTCCATATATATATAATTTATAATTGAATTTATAATATATAATTGAAGTACATTGATAAACGTTTTGACTTATTTTTTAGTCATCCTCAGCATCAACAAACGATTTGCCGCACGTTCTCCATGTCAACTGGCGAGCTTACAGACTCGAATTACCGTGGACCAAATGATCTTTATCTGTAATTTTTTAAAAATTTAAAAGAGTTTAAAAGAGTCGTTAAAGAGCATAATGTCAACCTGTCTTTCTTCAACTTAAACAAACTCAATAAATTTATCAAAGTACAAAAAGACGTTCTCCCAACTCTCTCTAATAAAAATGTGGTTTATAAAATATCCTGCAAAAATTGACGCATCATATGTAGGCCAGACGAAGAAGCAATTAAAAACGCGAATCTCAGAGCATCGTAACCACATTCAAAGAAATACCACGACACAATCTGTCATCACGGAACATAGATTAAATCTGGATAACAAATTTGATTGGGAGAACGTGAAAATCCTGGATAAAGAAAAATATTTATCCAGGAGATTAGTCTCGGAAATGACTCATATAAAATTACAAAGAAATAGTATTAATTTGCAAAATGACACCGAATTTTTACACCACGCATATATAGCTGTTTTAAATCAATTGTAAACTATGCCCATGAACACTTCTTACTGGTTAACTAAACTTGGTGACGTGCCGAGTTCTGGCGTTGTCATTGGTACTCCAGATCCGATATCACAACACTATATTATCTGATGGACACAACTATCTATGTAAAACGTTACCGATGGTTTGACTTGTTGACACGCTTCTTCCTTTCAAAATTTTTGTCATTTCATTGCTGTTGTAACGTGTGGATGGGACGAATAAGTCTCTCGTTATTTTTATGTTATACGGCTTCTTGTCTCACGTCCACTTTGACCTTTTGGTGAGTCTATAAAGCTTTTCGTTCTTATTTCATCTCATTATTTTAAAAAAATTACAGATAAGGATCATTTGGTCCACGTTAATTCGAGTCTGTAAGCCTGCCAGTTGACATGGAGAACGTGCGGCAAATCGTTTGTTGATGCTGAGGATGATTAAAAAATGAGTCGAAACGTTTATCAATGTACTTCAAGAAGACGAATAAACTGATTCCACGCACGAAGAACCGCGTCCGACCCTAATTGCCTTTTTTCTCTCTTATTTTTAATAGTTATTATTTAATTGTTAAAGTAAAAGCTATAAAAGTTATAAAATTTGAAATTATAAAACTGATTTATTCAGTATCTCTGCGGCAGTCATAATTTCATCATTTAAGTATAAAGAATTTACAAAGCTAAAAATTATTATTATCTATTTTTGCATGGCATTGATTGATAAAATTAATTTCTATATCTTTCGTTTTCTTGTTAATTTATCGAATTTATTACGCAAATAATCAATGCGGGATCTGAAGGAAAACGTAATTTTGCTCGTGTATATATTGCGGCATTAAAAGTGCGTCCAGAAGTCCCGACAAAGCGCGCTTTCATCCCCGGCTTTTATCGAAACCCCCCACAAGCACCCGACGCGTTCGAGGGTAGTTTTCTCGTAGGGCAATGCCGAAGATGCGAGGGTATAGGTGAGTTGAAATAGCTATGAAAACGCTACGACGCTATACGGTAATAAATAATGTCGCGCTCGACAATAATTCGCCCTAGAAAATGCTTGTCGCTTCAACGGCCGGCATCCTTGCGCCGCAGCTTTTAGAAACAGGTGCGCGATTTTCCAGCGGTTAACCGATCCTGGACCGCGGCATTGTGCTTTAATAGCAGAAGTTACTCGCGCGCCAAATCGATACTTACCCTCAATCTCGCGCCGGCCGCGCTGTCGTGGTAAACAATCGAGTCGGAAGTGACGAGAGGGAAGGAACGAGTGGAAGTAACGACGCAATGGGGCCAATGAAAGCCACGTGAAAGGAGAAGCAGTCTGGCCATTTTCCGCCGTCGCAAAATACCAAAAGACGATACTTGCTTCTCTGTCGCCTGTGGTTTCCCCAATCTCTTCTTTTATCTCAAATATTTTTTATTATTTTCCCACGCATGCCGAGTTAAAAAGCGATATAAAAAAAATTACTATGTAAAGATATATATTTTTAGAATGTTAAGTTGTTAAGTTTAAACTTTTTATTTCTTAATGCTGGCAATGAGAAACAGAAGAAAGAATATTCAACGTTATTTGATTGACATTTTTGTAGTTGTTATCGAAAAAGTTCTATAAATTTGAGAAGTACGTGTAAGTCCAATTAACACTCTAAAATATAATTAAGCAGAAGCAAGGCAATGTAACACAGAGTAAAAATCTATATAATTAAGATTTATTGTGATTTTGTGCGATTGAATACTTTTTAGATAAAACTTATTGTTTAAGGGGGAACACTAGTGTGAACGTCTAAAAACATGGGGTAATTTTGGGAATTTTTTGCAACCAAATAAAGGTTTTAGGCCTTTAATATGTATAGTTTAAGGTACACAAAAATTGTATTAAGATATAATTTTGTTAGAAAATGCTGCATAATTTAATGTAAATTATGAAAAAATTTTACTTTTTGTCCTTAGCAAAAGTGTACGACACTTCTGCTGCAAGCCGCGGGGGCCCGTCCAGTCTGATGTTCGGAGCTGCAGCGCCGCTATTTTTTAACGAAATCATATCTTAATACAATTTTTGTGTACTTTAAACTATACATATTAAAGGCCTAAAACTGTACTTTTATATCGTTTTTCATTTGGTTGCAAAAAATTCCCAAAATTACCCCATGTTTTCAAACGTTCACACTAATATTCCCCTTTAAGTTAATATTTATATGTAAAAATAAGTAACAGCGGATATATATTCTGAAAATGTTTAGAGGATATCGTAAAGTATAAGATATTATAAGAATGTTCTCAGTATATTAAGACATCCTTAGTATAGATATTTGTTAGAATGTCAGATCTACGTGTGTTCGTGCCTTTAGGTCCTAGTTACTATCGATATAGTTTAGTAACGCTAGACAGAGGACTAGCTCCTTTTTCAAGTTTACTTTCTAATGATGTATTGCTCTATGTCCTTCCTTCCTTCTTCCGGTAACTTCCGCGTGTGCACGCTAATTCTGTTCTAGCCAGTTTATTTTACTTTATATACATAACGCGGGCAGTGCCAAATAAATATTTTATACAAGTACTCTGCGATATAATAGTTTCGCCCTATAACCAACTAGCGTTTCAATGACTGCGCGTGTTGATTGAAAGAAAACGGCTTTTCAAAAATGGCGTCCGCGAGTGGTTTCTCAAACATTGAAAAATTAACGGAGAGTAACTACGAACTGTGGAAAGTACAAATGAAAAGTATACTCGTGTATAACGATTTGTGGCAGTACGTTGACGGCACAGAGGTTAAGCCGCAAGAAAATGCACACGACTGGATAAGGAAGGACTCGAAGGCTCTAGCGCTAATTAATCTGAGCATTTTACACAGTCAGCTGAGTTACGTAAAGAAGGCTGAGACCGCAAAAGGAGCCTGGGATTGTCTCAAGGGAATCTTCGAATCCCAAGGCCCAGTAAGAAAGGCCACATTATATAAGCAGTTGCTGAGGATGGAAAAGAAGCCAAACGTGACGATAACGCAACATGTGAATGATTTCACGACCAAGGCAGGGCAGCTGGAAAGGGCAGGCATTGAAATTCCAGACGAATTATTATCCATAATGCTGCTAAATTCTCTACCAGAAGAATACGAAAATTTCAACGTAGCCATGGAATCACGTGACGACATACCAACGCTCGAAGTTCTCAAGGCAAAGCTCAAAGAAGAAGAAACGAGACAGAACGACCGAGATGCGAAAACGACCGACGGTGATAAGAAGAGCGACGCATTGTTGGCAAGAGGGAGCACCAATCGTGGAAAGCAGTCGCGTGTGAACTCGCGTGTGAATGCGAAAGATGGCAACGCGAAAGTAAATACACAGAAATTCGACGGAAAATGTTATAACTGTGATAAATTCGGACACCGAAGTCGTGATTGCCGTGTAAAGCCAAAGCAAAATAAATCAAACAATACGGACAATGCTCTAACCGCGATCGCGTGTAATACAGAACTCACTACGAAATCGGGAGTGGTGCCTCGACAGCGGTGCAACCAGGTACATGTGTAATGACGAACAGAAATTCGAAACTATTAATAGAGACGACCAATCGAAAGTGTATACAGCAGGAGAACATTTCGTTAAAGTCGGTCGGATCAGGTAATGTAAACTTACATTTAAGAGCAAATCGACGCGAGAATAATTCGGTAAAAATACAAGACGCGTTATACGTACCGGAGCTACGAAATAATTTATTATCGGTGCCGAGCATTACAGATAAAAGACATTCAGTAATATTTGAAAGAAATCGCGCGCTCATAAAACGGAAAGACGGTTCAATGATCCTGACAGCTACGAAACGGAATCAACTGTACGTCGTCGATGAGGAGATAGATCAATCAATGTTAGCGAAAAATGAGCATGTTAGAATAATGAGATGGCATCAAAGGTATGGACACATAAACATCAATGATCTCAAGAAGATAAAAGCGGAAGGGATGGTGAATGGCATGAACTTTGTAACTAACCTAGATCAACTTAACTGTGAAGTATGCGCAAGGTATGTACACACTCTGCCATTTTAAAGTTCCACATATCGCGATAAGGACGTGTTGGGATTAGTCCATTCGGATATATGCGGTCCGATAAATACCGAATCTCTTGGTGGTGCTAAATATTTTGTAACCTTTACAGACGATTGCACGCGCGCGTTATACCGAAACTATGATGTTGCGTAAACGATCTGACGTTCTTGAAGCATTCAAAAACTACAAGCTGAAGGCCGAAAAGCAAACGGGTCAACAAATCAAGAAGTTACGAACGGACAACGGAAAGGAATATCTTTCGAACGAGTTCAAGAGTTTTCTGAAAAATGAATGAATTACGCACCAGCTAAGCGTCGAATACACACCACAACAGAACGGAGTTGCGTAACGCAAGAACCGCACACTTGTTGAGATGGCGAAATGTATAATGTTACAAGGTAATCTCCCTCAATCACTATGGGCAGAAGCTGTCAATACAGCAACGTATATTCGAAATAGATGTCCGACGAGGACATTGGATGGAAAAACGCCTTTTGAAGCATGGTCAAAAAACCTTACGTTGGTTTCTTTAGAATTATTGGATCCAAAGTGATTGTACTGAATAAGGCGCAAAGAAGAGGAAAGTTTCAACCAAAAGGTGATAAATACGTCTTAGTCGGATATTCCGAAGAGTCTAAAGCATATCGACTTTGGAAACCCGGAACAAGAACTGTAATCAAGGCACGGGATGTAAGGTTCTTTGAGAAACAAGACTTAATCGATACATCAACGAAGAATCTTTTGGTTACGCCAGATGATACGGAAGCAAGTACGACTGATAATTCGAATAACATTTTATTGGAACAATCAGATTCTCAAGATGAGGAATATCAAAAAGACGAAGAAGAGGACAGAGATTCAAACCCAGAAGAATCTACAACTGAAGTTAGGTTACAAGATACATCTAACGAAGATGGTGAAGTTTGTCGTGGAAGAGGACGTCCAAAATTACTGAAGACAGGTCAGCCAGGTAGACCGAAGAAAATATATCAAACACAAAACACGAAGACTCCAGATCCTGAATCTGTTCCAGACGCATTAAGCCGTGATGACAATGAAGCATGACTGACCGCCATGGATAATGAGTATAAAAGCTTAATAGAAAATAAGACTTGGATCCTGGTGCCTAGGCCAAAGAATAAAAAAGTCCTATCAAATCGTTGGGTATTTAAAACTAAATTTAACCAAAAAGGCGAAGTTGAAAAGTTTAAGGCCAGGTTGGTTGTACGAGGACATACACAGCGAGAAGGAGTGGACTATGAAGAAGCATTCGCGCCGGTTTCGAGGTACGAAACCATCAGAACACTTCTTGCCGCATCTGTGGACGAGGAAATACATGTCCATCAAATGGACGTTGTATCGGCTTATGTCCAGGGCGAGCTGTCAGACGAGGTGTAGATGGAGCAACCCGAAATATATGTACAAAAGGGCGAAAAATCGAAGGTCTGTAAGTTACTTAAACCTTTATATGGCTTAAAACAGTCGGGTCGAGAATGGTACAATACGTTCTATAAATATGTAACAAATAATGGAGGCGAACGTACAACGGCTGATCCATGCATGTATGTATTCGGTAAAGAAGATGATCGAGTCATTCTATTAATTTACATCGATGACATAATATTAGCCTCAAAGAAAATCAAAAGATTGGAGTTTGTGAAATCTAAATTGAAGTCAGCATTTAAAATGATGGATCTTGGACCGATACACGATATCCTCGGTATAAGTGTCGAACGACAAGGTTTAACCGGAAGTATTTATCTTTCTCAGAAAAAATATATTGAGGAACTGATAGCAAAATTTAATATGGAGGACGCAAAGACGGTATCGACGCCGATAGAGTCAAGCACAAGAATTACAATTATACTGATTTGGATTGGGCAAGAGATACTGATGACAGGAAGTCATGTACAGGAAATATAATCATACTAGCTAACGGTCCAGTTAGTTGGAAGTCGAAGAAACAGGCATCGGTGGCTCTTTCAACGATGGAGGCGGAGTATGCTGCGCTTGCCGAAATATCGCGTGAAGTAATATATGTAAAAAGACTCTTAACGTACATGGGTTTCGAGAAGTTTGTAAAAGACTCAATTAACGTATATTGTGATAATCAGAGTGCAATTGAGTTATCGAAAAATGCGAGATTTCATAAACGAAGCAAACATATAGATATTAGCTTCCATTTTACTAGAGAACTCGTAGAAAAGAAAGTGATAACGATTCAATATCTAAGAACAGAGTCAATGATTGCCGATATTTTAACCAAATCTTTATCGAAAGATAAACATTTCAAATGTATTTCTATGTTATAACTAGAATGAGAGTAAGAGATATGTAATTGCACAGCACACATCGATAGAGGGGGTGTTAGAATGTCAGATCTACGTGTGCTTGTTTCTTTAGGTCCTAGTTATTATCGATATAGTTTAGTAACGCTAGACAGAGGACTAGTTCCTTTTTCGAGTTTACTTTCTAATGATGTACTGCTCTATGTCCTTTCTTCCTTTTTTCGGTAACTTCCGCGTGTGCACGCCAATTCTGTTCTAGCCAGTTTATTTTACTTTATATACATAACGCGGGCAGTGCCAAATAAATACTTTATACAAGTACTCTGCGATATAATAGTTTCGTCCTATAACCAACTATTCCTAACAATATTCTATAGATATACAGGATATTAATGCTGTTAAAGATATAACGTAATAATATATATTCCGCAGATTATTCCCGAAAAATTTATTTAAACTTACATCCTCTTCTGCTTCTTAGACAAAAATATGATGTTGAAAAATTTTGCTCGCCACGATAATTATTTAATGACTGTTCGAATTTAGAATTCACCCCGTTTGAGTTTGCCGCCTTACTGTATAGGGACTATTCTAACTATTCTAGGGGTTTAAGCCTTCTTATTGGCTGTCTTTTTACTTCTTAGAGTTGCACTCTTGCATTATTGGTTTTTTTTTGTCCGACTTTGCTGTTCCTTCTTTTCTTTCCCGCTCATTCTGTTCTGTACCGCTCTTTGCATATTATAATAAAAGGTTATCTCACGCATTTAATAATAATTGTGTGTCAATTAATCCGCCCCGAACAACAATGACAAATAAAGTAATGCTCTATAGAATAAGTATTAACACCAAAAGTTGAATTTTTCTGGACAAGATTACTGCCGCATGCAGCAGTACGATAATCTCACGAATCTGTGACTATAATTTATCTATGACATATTGGACACTGTACAATGTACAGTGATGGGAGATCTCTAACAGCAAATGTATATTCTGAGAATGTTCAGAGAATATCGTAAAGTATAAGATACAATAAGGATGTTCTCATTATATTAAGACATCCTTAGTATAACATTCTAGAGATATACAGGATATTATTGCTGTTAAGGTGGTATCGGATAAATCGGATAAATGTTGCTTTCAATGATTAACATGAATATCGCACCACGCAATTTTCCATAAGGCCTAATTTCCACGTGTTCTACGGTCTCAATATGAAATTGGTTCGCAATAAGCTATCGCTCGTGCTTCGAATATCGAGATTTAGTTGCACGGCTGTATCCGCGAAGGTGTGATAGAATATAGACACATTCCTGCATTGGCGCATATGCATATTTCATATACGCTGACGTGTAACATGCGGCGAGAGTAACACGAGCACGTTACGTGGAAATGGATTTAATTACTTTATCATCATTTAATGTTAACTTTGGAGAAGAGTAATATACATGCTAATAAGTTAATGTTCAAAACATTAAAATTTTTATCTACATATATTAATTATAGAAAACATATAGATAGTTATTATAAAGAAAATGTGCAAAAACTATCAAATATTAGAAAATTTTTGTTTCTGAGACGTATATACCAAACTTAAATACTTATATTAGAAAAAATAATGAAAAGAATTAATCGCGGCGCGCATGCGTTGAAATTCATAATCACACATTTAACATTTGTAATTTAATTATAAATAACAAGTATTTTGTATATAAAAATAAATAAATAATATCCGCAAATTTTGCTAAAATGTTTTCTTATGTATACTAAATTTGATTCGAGGCAAATCGCTTTCCGCCATTCTTTTTCGTAGATTGAACCAGAGCCGTTTCAATTATCCGCCATAGTGCTTGGTAGATTTAATCGACTATATTTCGTTCTATGCGGTTAAACTCACTGTATTGTATATGTATATAGACAATTTGGCAGCCAAAGAAAAAATAAGACTGGTAGTTGGATTGGACTATTATCACGTCAATATAGAAGAGCCATTTCGCGCGTATAGAAAATTGGCGATATCCATGTCTATCAAAATTTGTTGAAATGTGGACTCGAGCAGAGAGGACATGTTAAACGGGACGGGCACACTCGACAAATCAAAGCGATTAATGGGATTGTACTAATGGATCACCTTGCTATATATTTTTCAATCTGTTTTTAAAAATTTGTTTTATTAAAAGATACTATTTTAAACTGTATATTTAAGCTGTACTTGTTTTATGTTTCCAAAAGTATTTAAAAATTCCCGTATACAGAGAATAACACAAATTATACTGCACAAAATGATAAAAACAGAGATAACGATGAAAGCAAAGTCCCAAGCAGCAAAGCAGGGCATCTTAACCAAACCAAAATCAGATTGCCCTAATTAAGTGAAGAATTACCAACTTTCGACATAAAAAATGTCTTAAAAATCAAATAGCGTTTGAAGTCTTAAGTACAGGTTGAAAATTACGTAGTTCAAACCTACAAAATGCCTTCAAAGTTTAATGACTTTAAAGTTATACAATAGGTTGTAAATGACTAAATTTTGATCAAAGGTATGCCTTCAAAGTCGATTCAACTTATAAGTCAAAATTAGACCCCCATTTGAAGGAAATGTGACCTGGTTGTATTACCTAATTTCAATTTCGTAGGCGATATGACTTAATTGGTCAGGATTACCTAATTTTTACCATATATAAGTCTTGTGTGTTTGACTTGACTAATAGAGAATATTTTAGGCGCGAAATAAACCTCGCGGCCGTACTACGAGTTAACTACAAAGTTGAGATTACCTCGGAAAATGACCTATAAGGGAAATTGGTCCGAGTTTAGGTCGAAATGCCCAGCAAAATTGCCTTGAGAGTTAGTTATTGGTCTTGGACCTTAAATTATTGAAAGTTACCATAACCTATCTATAATTATTGCACGTATCGATTCCTGTTTGCTGATAAATAATTATCCATTTTGTAAGACCTTTTGTAAGACGCATTATCGAAGAAAATAAAATTGTTCCTCATCGATAAATGAATAAATCGAGGTTAACGCCCGACACACACTAATATCTTCCTACTGTATTTTTCTCATTGTACAAGGCTTGCGATCGTTATGCTAGGAAACGCAAACACACGGGAATTAATTCAGCGCTCGTCACCCGGGGGGGATGAGATTTTTCAAGAAGTTACGAAGTACAGAAGAAACTCTCTATACTGTAATAAATAGAATAATCGAGACGATTCGCGCGAGCAACAGCGAATTTTCGAGAAAGAGTCGTTACAGAACAAAACACGTTCGCACTCGACCGCGTCACACGGTGAACTCATGATCAATGTTTACGTTCGCGGCACAGCCGACCGGCATTTCTCGATATATCGATCCACAGATCTCGAAGCACGCCGTATCTCGAAGTCGATCTTTGAAGTCAATTTAACTTATAAATAGGGAAATCAGACTTATTAGTCAAAATGCCTTATTGATCGACAAGACGATTTTAAAGTCAACGACTTTGAAGTAAAAATGCCCTAATTAAGGAAATCTGCCCTCAAAATTTAGTATTTGGTTTTCACAGTAGGGAAATTCGACTTACAGGTCGAAATTCAGACGAAAACGTTAAATCAGCCATTATTATGAGAACCAGTATGTCTGCCATGATACATCAAAACGCTTTCTAAAATTATAGGCATTATAAAATAAATTATATTATATCTCTCAGAGTAACTAAGAATTGAAAAAAAATCTATTTTGCGATACTTTTCACGTTAGGTGCAAGATTAAAATATTTTTATTGTGCTAAATGCAAAAAATATTATTGCTAAATAATTAACGATTAATTAATAATTGCTTAAATTATTTATTTTCGACATCGCGTTGCTTTTAACGAAGTAAAATAAAATTCTGTACAGGAAATTTTCTTTCGCACTTATATTTCTGTTACATGTCACACGATATTCAGTTTCAAAACCGACGTAGTGGTGGACTCTATTAATATTTTACTCCGAGTTTCCATGGCTAATATTTTACTCCGAGTTTCCATGGCTGGTTTGAACCATATGCTATGACTGTAGCATAGACCCGTCTTGGTAGAACTAATATGGAATATATATTTTTTCGTGATGTGCAGCGCTGCCATCTACTAGATGTCTCAAAGACAAAAGTTAGCTCGAAGAGAGGGCACAAATTGGTCAAAATTACCAAAATATTACCGATATTCGACCTTCTGATAGGTCCATTTCACCGAATCAGACTATGACTTATAAGGCGAAATGCCTTGCATTACCTAATTTCAACCGTAAAATTACTTCAACTTTATTCCCCACTTACCTTCTTTCGACGTCGATTTGACGTAAGTTGGGCTTGGTCGAACAGACTTTTGAACCTATCAGAAGATCGAATAAACGTAATTTCGCCCTATTTTGCTGCTTGGGATATTATAAAAAAATAAAAGATATTTGTCATTTGACAAAATTGAGGACAAAACTGTCTCATTTATTAACGCGCAAATTTTATCGTATGCTACAGATATATGTAAACCATAAACCAGAATTATCAATAAAATGTAGAAATGATAGAAATGTTAATTTTACCAGACATTTATTTACGTGGTGTCGTTTTTTAAACGGCGAATTTTTTGTATGTAAAATCACGAATTTAATTACCTAGTACATTGTCATTCGCTATTTCTTCGAAAACAAAATTTGTTCAATAATGTACTATTGCCAATCGCGAACAATAATGCTATACTCGATAAATACTAAATACTTAGACTATATACCAACGACGAGTGGTAGCTACTCGATCAAGGTGCCTTTTTAATTTTATATTCCCACGTTCCGATGTATTTATTCTATGAAGCATCATCATTTCTGATGCCAGATCCATTCACATACGAGGTACGGGACAGAAATAACGAGGTTGACATTCAATTATTTTTAAATAAAAGTGCAGAAGCGACCGGATTTTCCAAAAGCACCGTAACAGCAGTATAGAAACGTGCAGGTGAACGCTTAATCGTTAGCTGCGAAATTGCGTATATCTAAAAACTACATTTTTAAACTTTATAATTTGGTAAAATAAGTTAATTATTACTATTATGTAAAAATAAATTAATTTTTATCACACTAAATCACTATAGCTGGAATGGATTTTTAGGAGTATCTTACTCGTGTATTTGAAAAACAATTCTGACACACTATATCTGCAATAAATAACATTAAAAATACAACAGACTTGATAACACTTGCCAAAGTGCTATGTTAAATATAATAAAATATAATCACATATGTTTTGATTAAAAAACCAAAGAGATCAAGATGAAACCGCTATACAAACAAAACTTTTAATTATGCGGCGGAACTATAACATAGGTATAGTCATTACATATTTCAATCAAAACCTTATAAGGCTTCTTATTTGAAATAGCTTTCTTCAAACTCTACGTTTTTCGGGATGCAGACTTTCGACGTGTACGTATGATGAATTTAAACGTTCCGCATTTCCAATGTCCATATTTGTAAACGTGACGAATAGACAAAGACGTTAATAAGGGGTGGACGGGGCATCTCCGGAGCGAGTGGGATGTCTTCTTGGCGCGAAGCAATGTCGTTTCTCCAACATAGCAACACGGGATGAATCCCTTGCACACAGTCGAGTAGCGCGAATAGCAATCTAGGGGTGACGTGCTAGGTGGTAATTCACTGTCCTGAGGGCAGAGTCAAGAATTTCAGCGCGCGGCTCCTGAATTCCCCTTTGACGCCAGCTTTTGGCCCGGGGCCGTTTAGCTCATTTACCGCCCGACTTGCGCGCGAAAACCTTTTGACGTATCCTCGCCGACGCGCCTCACAGCACTTTTACCCCGGATTTCCTCCCCGCCGTTTATTGACTCTTCCGGCGCGTCAAAACGCGCCGAAATTCGCACGGCTATCCCCGTAGTTTCATTTTCCGTAAGTGTAGGTACTCGCGGTACACACACCCCGTGTGTGCTCCAGAAACGGCGGAAAGTATATCTGAAGTTAAAATATTTTTGTAATTTCGGGTAAACGAACTTCATAAGTTATAACGATATGTCTCAAGTGGACATCTAGTGTTGTACTTACTTATAAAATTTGCAGTCACAATTCTCTTTTCTTTAGTAAAAATACAGAGAGAAGTTATATCATGCTCTTACAACTTTTCAAATGTCAACTTTTCTAGTACTGTTGTAGTAACTGAGTCTGGAATTAAAATTCCACGTTAAAGTACAATCTATTTCAAATTGGATGATGAATGTTTCATTAATTTTTTTTTGCGTCTCTGAAGCTTAATTCATGAAAAACCCCTCATTTTCGATAGCTCTTAAAGTATTAGTGTCTCGACATTATCACGAATAATTCGAGAACACTCTGCAGAATAAATGGCTAAAAAATTAATGGAATTTTCCACATAAATAATATGTTTTTTGAGATTAAAACATTATTGAAATAAATACCAAAAATCTATTAATTAGCTCCAAATGCGTGCTAGATCAAATTTATTTAATTTAGAAGTAAAATTTTTAACTCACAAATTATTGATGGATTTATGTAGATTTCTCTTGCAAAAATTAATTTATGTACACTCATATTTTTCCGTTTGTTTTAGTTATAAATACCTGTCAGTAAAATATCGTTTTCTCCACACTATATACGATTATGCAACTTAATGAGTCTTTGCTGATCACGTTTCGAGGGAATTTTGCATAATACCTACGCTTTAAAGAAAATTTACGAATATATTTACTTTTTGCAAATCTTTTTCTACAAAAATATTTTTTATTTTTGAACTTAAAAATTTTATTACTGCTGCTCTTAATTTTTGTTGTAATCGATTAAATTATTTAACGTAATTCTTTCTGGTTACTATTTTTTATTTTGTCGTAATAATACTTTTAGTTTGCAAGTAATTAAAGCATTTAAACATTTGAAATATAATGTGATAACATATAGATAACATAGATATTTGATAAATAGTTTCTTAAACCTTATATTGTAAAATCAGTGAAATGTTAAAATATATGAAAATAAGAATGAAAATTTTTTGTGCGAAGCAATCTTGAAACAATTAAGTAATAATATTTAACTATTGCTTTTGTGCTATTAGGAAATTGTATCAATATATTAAACTGTGCAATTTAATTTCTTTTACAATTTTTTAAATTGTATACTTCACATACTCTAAATATTGTTTGCAAAAAATACCTACATCAAAAAATGATTAAGTGTTTAATTCTTTGAAATATTAAAATCACTGTTTTGTAAAATTTTTAATATTGTTAATTTGATAAAAAATTAAGTATAAAGGTTTAAAAAAAAAGAATTAAGAGCTTCTTTAAACATATTAAATCTATAATTTATTCATTATATTAAAACTCTTATTTGTTGTGTCTATTCTCTATGCGCAACAAAATTACAATTAAAATAAACTTTGCATGAAAACGTTTTAAGATGCTATCTGCAAGTTTTACATAAGAAGTCTATCAATATGTATAAGACTTGCTCTATTTTTCGTAGCATTAACGCCACTAAATATATTATAATACTATTGCACGTTGTCGGCAAATGGCTATCGGCTTATGACTATGGTAATTCATTATTGATATATGCTAATGAGCCCATTGAAATGTGTTCATTAATACAAAGCTATAAATACACATTTTCATGAGTACATCCTTATACATATATGTATTCTCTTGGTAAGGAATAATTGTGTCTAGATTTATGAAATAACATATTATTAAATCTATAATTTAGAGCATTATGTAAATTTAAATTTTACGATAATATCTCATTATCATATCTCATAGCGAGCTATCTTTCACACACGGCTTAAATACTGTTTTTATAAGAAATATTTATAAAGGTAGATTATTTATTACGTTTTTTTAATTTTCAATATTATTTTCTTTGTACGAGAGAGCAATCTTAAAATTACGAATACGTTAACATAAAGTTTATTAAAATTGATCAAAAAGCCCATATTACTTTCTAGTAACATAGGCTAACTAGGAAATGGCATAAGAGTCTTTGAAAAACATAAAACAAATTCTCATCAACACATCTGCAGTTTTAATTTTTTTTTATTGCAACTTAATATTTTTATAAAATTAGATTCATTTTTATAATGATATACAAAACATAAATCGGTTATATTAATTCTGTAAAATTAAACTGTATATATTACAAAATAAAATAATTCGAATTCAAGCTCTCTAATATGATTATTTGAAGCGGCAAAACGTACAGATTCGCAATATAATTTTATATAATATATAAAAGGTTTGCTTGTTTTAAAATAAAAGCTATATATATTTACAGAAATAGAATGATTTGTTCCGCCTATATATATTTAAACACCAATGTTCGAGATTCCGTTACCGTTGCGCCGCCCGATCAGATGGCAGCATCGATCGGATATCGACCCCGCATCACCGCGGTAGCTCGCGCCCGCACGGGCGCGCTCATCGCCAACGTCTTCCTCACGATCGAGGCAATTGTGCAAATGGCCGCGCAGTGATCAGACGCACGATGTGTGCTCCGTGCATCTTGATTGTGACTATACACATTGAAGTGCCCACCGCAGTGATTACAGCTACTGAGATACTGCATTAACATGTAAAGCGACCACACATCCAGCTCTACTCAGGATACATCAACACGCACGACTCAGGCTCACATGTGCGCGAGTGCCGACCGCCACGTGTCTTACCCGCTCACGGGCGATTCATCGAAGAGGACGGCAATTAATATAACTGCCTCGCCCACTCACGAACGATACACAAAGACTTCTTATACAAAGACTTCTTATGCTTAGTGAAATCCGAAAGACTGCCTACCACTCTCAGGTCAGACTGTATATATCTCTTCTCATATTAAAGACGGCTCAGACTGTGGTCTGAGTTACACAAGAAATAAAGTGAATAATTAGTGAACACCTTCCACGCGCGTCCTTCTCATCCCGCTTCCATCGTCGGGATTAATCAGCGATTTCGCGAACATTTGGTCCTTCGAGCCGGATGCGTGGAACTTAAAGTGTAGCTCGGACACATATCAAGTGAACAGGGCATGCCTTTCACGACATGCCACGTGGACATTATCGCGCGCTTCCGCGAATGAAGTACAGACATTCTCACGCGCGCTCGCAAGTGTTACGAAAACATGCTCACGCGCTCCCGCGAGTGAAAGTAGACTTGTTCACGTGCTCAATACATGACATTGTAGATTCTCGATTCGCGTAGTGTTGTCCTAACGCGTCTCTCGAACGTTCTCGCCTCATGCAGTGTTTCTCAATACGTGTCTCGACTTTTCTCAGGTTTCTCATCGTGCGCAGCTCAGGAACGGCTCAACATGACGGAACCCGCAAAGGTGGGTACGGGCGGTACGGACACCATGACGCCACAGCTTGAAATACCACCGGCTCGCACATCGGAACGCCAAGCTTCACCCGTGCACTTGTCCACGGAGCTCATCCTAACTGAACCGACTGGCGACGGTGCGGAATATTGGCGACACGCTGCCAACTTGTGCAGAGGACATGCCGTTAGAGGAGGTCATCCAAATCTCAATGCATCTCGAAAGGCGAACAAGGCGTTTCTCAAGGAGCATGCATGTCTTGAAGCTTCATAGCCGTCGGCGCTCATTCAACAGCAAAGCGCACGTTGACAGCTCAGCATGTGGCAGCTCAACCGGCCCGCACGGCAGCATCTAATTTACTCGTGCGATTGTTGCAACGGCACTCACTTCATTGTGATGTGCACGTAATTTAGGGATTTTTCAACCGACGATTGACAAAAATTTGTCATACCACGGAGGCTTTGGGTCAAATGCCTCGGCCGTCACAACGTCCGCTCATGCCAGAGCTCACGGGGGTGCAAGAAGTGCACCCACCGACATCATACGATGCTGCATGAGGCACATCAGATCGACTCATCATCGAAGTCTATCACCAGCTCAGCTGCGTCAGCTCAATAGGAAGATGGTGCAATCGTCGCTCACTCATCATTGGCCGCTCATTACACTCAACATTACTAGCTACGGCCCTGGCTCAGATCAATTCATCTGTTCATACTCAATGCGTATGGCCTCTCATTGATTCAGGTTCAAAACTTGCCTTTGTTTCAGAATCTCTCGTTCGCCAACTCAACATCACCCGTCATCATTACGTCATTCTCATCACTGGAATTGGTGGCGGAAAGGCGACGCAAACTCGAGGAACGAGGAAGTTGCATTGCTTAAGCTCCCCCTACTTCACTCAAGATCAGACGTCATTATTCAAGTTCACATTTTGCAGACGTTAACGAACATCCTGCCATCTTTCAACGCTGCACCACAGGAATAGCCGTATCTCACCAAGTTAACCTTGGCTGATCCAGATTTTCTGACACCACGGCCAGTGGATATTATCATTGGAGCTGACTCATATGGGCAGATCATCAAGCCCACCATCATCAAACAAGATACATTGATGCCAATTGCGCAGCTCTCAATTTTCGGATGGCTCGTTCTCGGACCTGTCGACACATCATCATCGGCATCTGCTACAGTGCATGATGCATCGGTTCAGGAGAGGGAAGATGCTCTCGACGAGTTACTGCCGAGATTTTGGACACAAGAAGAAGTGCCTGCGAGCAACAATCTTGATCTTACTCCTAACAAACAAAATGTGAAGAACATTTCAAGAGTACTGTCTCACGGGATTCAACAGGTCGATACACAGTTCGACTACCCCTAAAATCATCACTTGATACACTCGGCGACTCGTATCTCACCGCGAATCGATGGTTGAAAAGCTTACAAAGAAGATTCTCGCGAGATGACAACTATCGACGTCTGTATCACCAATTCATGACAGAATATCGAGATCTCAATCACATGAAGAAGGCTTCACCCGCTTCCAGTCAGCACACGCACTATTATTTGCCACATCACGTAATGCCTAAACCAGACAGCGCAACCACGAACGTACGTGTGGTATCCAATGGCTCAAGCGCATCTACATCTGGCCGCTCCCTTAATGATATCATGCACACGGGAGCCAAGTTGCATTTAGACGTCACCGATGTTTTGCTCTGGATCCGACAATTTCGGCATTTAGTTGCCACCGACATCACCAAGGAGTATAAGCAGATCAACGTGCATGAAGATGACTAAGATTTACAACGGACTCGCTGGATAGATGAGCAACTCAATGAAGTGCCATATCACCTAACAACGATCGATATGTTGATGACAATTCTGGAGGCGACAACACCTTTCAGCAAGTAGTAGAATTCAACACTGCTCAACGGACTTGTGCATGGCGGGCGGCGTCCCATTAGCAAGGTGGCACGCGACTTATCAAGACGTACTCACTGCGGTTCAAGCAGAAAAGGACCAGGACTCACAAACTACATTGACGATTGCGTAACCAAAGGACTCGGATTACGATGGCTTCCTCAAGAAGATTCATTCACACTCTCAACAAGGATCTCGTTGCACACCGATCATCTCACCAAACGCCTCGCTTGGTCTGAAGTGGCTCAGAAACTCGATCCACTGGGCTTTGTATCACCAATGGTGATCAAGGCGAAGATGCTCTTGCAGGAGCTTTGACTACATGAAGCTCCAATGGGATGAACCACTGCCATCCCAGCTCTTATCACGGTGGCTCATTATCAGAAAAGAACTCACAAGCTGGCCAGCCCTCAATACCTCGGTGGTACAACCAAGGTAGCACCTCTCAAACCACATAGGGCCTCTCGTCAGTGGAATTTCACGGCTTTTCTGATGCTTCTCAACTGGCAATGGCTGCAGTCGTATTTATCACCGTCCACGGCTCTAATGGCGCCACGATTTCATTGGTGTGCTTCAAAACCAAGGTAGCACCGCTCAAGCAGCTCACCATCCCGAGACTTGAACTCACCGCAGCACCGCTGCTCTCAAGACTCATGCAATACGTTCAAGCCACCTTGAAGTTGAACGTCACAGCAACTCACCTGTGGACGGACTCTGTTGTGACACTCACGTGGATCAAATCTCATGCATCGCGCTGGAAGGATTTTGTGAGAAATCGAGTGTCTCAAATACAAGAGCTCACTGCGAACGCACATTGGAAATACGTACCTGGTACGTCCAACCCAGCCGACTGCGCATCACGAGGATTAAATACTGCTCAACTCCAAAGCCACTCATTATGGTGGACGGGACCACCGTGGATACTCACCCCTGAAGCATGGCGATCACAACCCGCGCTTTCGGACGAGTTGAGTGCATTCGAGGCTCGTCCAGGCACTGCGCTACATGCGGCCGCCTCTCAACCGGGCTATCACTGGGACCTGAGATATAGATACTCAACTCTCAACAAGTCATTGGAAATAACAGCTCTTTGTTTCAGATTCATATCGCTTCTGGGAAGGTGCCGACGCACGCCACTGGACTTACACTCAGCTTTTGAGGAGGCCAGATTGTTCTGGATTAAGACTACTCAAGCGGCATACTTTACGCACGAGATCAAGATGCTCACGGCCAACTCAAAACTTCCAACCGCTCACGCATTCAGTCGATTGACTGCGTATATAGACGCTCAAGGGATCGTCCGAGTTGGCGGCCGCCTCAACCACTCAGCACTAGCTCAAGACAGCAAACATCAGGCGATTTTGCCCCGCCACTCCCGGCTCTCAACCTTGATCATTTCACACGCCCATCTGCGTACAAGTGTCAAACTACGTCTTGAATTTATTTTCATAATATAATTTTTTTAAGGAATCATTCACAAAGTTTAAGGTTTCTACTTCGTCTGAAGAAAATTTGTTTCCGGATTTATTTTAAAAAATCTCCGAAAAAAGGGAGAAAGAGAGAGGTGAGTTTTTGGACTTGCAAGCCACGAGAGAAGATATTGCGTACGTGGTAACGGGAGCGTAAAAGCGACTGCAATTTATGCTAGCGGAGGGCGAAACTCTGTTTACAGCTCTCGCGCTCTGCAAAACAGCCACCGCGCTCTCGCACGCCGCTCTTGAAAGTACGCCGGGGTAAATTAGGGACTGCGCTTAATTTCACGCCGCGACACGTAAAAAGCGGCCGTTAAGCTGCCTGTCGCACACCCCCGAAACAATGGCGCGGTAGCTAATAATAAGGAGGGCCGACCATACTCTCGACGATGAGTAGGTAACCGTAACGCAAGTACGCCGCGTATACGATAAATCGTCCGATGTTTATTGGGCCGTCAAAGTTGCGTTCGCCTCGACGTTTCCTGGGTTACTTCGGAATCGTGCTTGCAGGTACACCACTTGCTGCAGCGTCGGAGTAATAATTCAGCGACATCATTATTGGGGCGCTACCATAAATTCGAGTTACCCCGCACTGAGCATATTAATATTTTCGTGCGTAAGGCGCGTCGCTTCGTTGAGACCGCGGCATCGTACCTTCGTGAGAATAAACATCGTCTTCCTTCGATCATTTTGGCAAAATAGATAATCTTTTTTAAACCGTTATAGAAAAATATATATCAGCAAGTTATGGTATGAAATTGATTACATTGGATTCCACAGTTACATTATATAAAATTTATGATGCTGTATCTATAAAAATAACGTTAATTTAGAAGATTATATAGGATTTATTGTTCTTCCGCAATAGAATTGTGCGATAGAAGTAATTTAATTTACTAAAGCAAGAGTAGCTCTAAATTTTTTCTGACTGATACATTATTTATGTAATCTAGATGATTAACCTGAGATAATCTTTTTCTTCGCCAGTAATAATTAAACAAAGGAGATGATTTAATTTGACCCAACTGGCCATTTATTAATATAATTCAAATACACAACGTTTCGACAATGGTTTGTGGTCCTTATCAAATGTAAACTAAGTTATAGATTTACAATGAGGCTTATATTATCAGTTTTTATAATTAAGATGTTTCGTACACGGAAAAAAATTAAGTTGCTTCAATTAAACGTCAACGTCACGAGCTGCCGCAGCATAAATAGTTAATTCAATTGGATATAATTGGACCAAATATTTAAAATTTAAATTAAATTCTCTGATGTTTTTTGTTCATTAATATTGATGTTGCATCAATAAATTTTATCTCGATAACACTGATGCTGTTGATACAAAAAATGATGCTGTTGATACATTATTTTTTTTTTATAAAAGTAAAAGCTGACAAGATTAGAAATCAATCAAAGGAAGATGGAGCGTGGAGCCGTAACAAGGTGTTGGTGTTCATATATTCTATACTTATACGTATAGAAATAGCTGTGTTTCTCAAGTCCGACAAATTTGCGGCGCGCAGTTTATTAAATTGGAATATATGTATATGTACAGTATGTACATTACAATTCGATATTTCTAGAATATATGAACACCAACACCTTGTTACGCCTCCACGCTCCATCTTCCTTTAATTGATCTTTTTTTTTCCGTGTATATAGAACAGCTTCCTTTGCTTAGATGATTAAATTTATGCATGAGAGTGTTTGACAAGTAAACGTAAAGTTTCCAAAATGTCTTAATTACATTTCGTTATTATAATTAAAACCGAAAAACCTAAAATATTTGGAAATTTTTCAAATTATTAAGGAGGTTCTATACTCTCTAGTCAGTTGAGAGATGAAGAGAAAATCTTCAAATTCATCGATTCTAAGTATTCATAAAATATTTTCGTGAATTTTGATGACGTTAGAGCTTATATCATACCCATATTAATCGAAGCGAGGAATAATTAAAAATATCGTGTAAGTGCTCCTTTGACTCTGGCGGCTTATACATGGAAGAAAATGTGGTAAAGTCGCGAACTTGACAATTCTACTCATATGACCGTGGTTATTTCACAATTGCACATAATCACATAATTATAATCTACATCTAACAAAAGTATAAAATTGCATTTATATTAAATATAAAAAATCTTACTCCTCATTTTGAATATCTTTAAAGGAATATTAAACTACTTATGTATATATGGGTTATTTAAAAAAATTATATTTGCTATTGCAAATTAGAAAGAACTACAAATTTTCTTTATACTAAAACAAATTAAAATGTGTTAATGAAAAATACTGTATAGTAATGTATTTTGCAATATTTACGAGATCGGTTGTAGGCGCGTCTATGAGAAATAATGTTTGAACTAAAAGAAATTTTTTTTCATATGAAAAAGAGAAAGAAAAAGAGAAATTAAAAAAAAATTGTAATTACAAGAAACCGTAAAAAAATTCCTAATTTTTACTTTTCAATTAATTAGTTTTTTACTTGTTCGGACAAAAAGTCTCACTACGTATCTCTCAGACGTATACCTATATCCGCGCTTGATTATGCAATTCTTGTCTATATATCGAATTGGAGAAGAATGGAAGTATAAAGAAGGCGCTGGCGCTGGCATAGGAAGTAGGTTGTATAAATTGCAGGTGCGATGGTCGCCGCAACGCAACAAGTCCAAAGAAAAGCCGACACGCATGGCACGTGTGCGAGCGCTGCGCAACGTAACGATCGGCGACAGTAAGATGGAAAAAGAAGTAAGAGGTGGCGAAGGCGTGGGATGCAGTTCTCTGCGGCACGTGACTGGGAGTCGTTGACGACGATAGATTTATAGTTCCCTTAGGCACATACTGCATCTCTCTCACTCTCTCCCTAGCCGCAAAGCTCGCAGTTTATGCGACGCCGACGTTGGATTGACATGCCTTTGCATGTGCATGCATATGCTTTTATCGATTATCCCCCGACTCCGACTTCACTAGATATTGTTACCGCGTGATTTTCTGAAAATTTGTACGCGGCTCTTGCCTGGAATGAAATTTGTCCGCAGGATTTGCGGTAGTAGGTATTCGCGAGGAATGAGTTGAAGATTGTAGTTGTCAATAGTTGCGTATTCTTCTTTCAAAAATTTCGTTTTTAATTATAGATTTCCTGAAGAAAAAGAAACAACTAAATTAAAACAAAATAATTAAAAAAAATAATTATTTTTCTGTGACTAAAAAATAAAAGTTAAATACTTGTTGAATCAAAAATAATATTCTTTAGGTTGTAAACAATAAAGAACTTTTACATTTTACAAATATTTTGTAGTATTATCTATATATAATAGATAATATAATTATTATTATATATAATAAAAAATACTTGTAATACTTGTAAAATGTGAAAGTTCATTAATAAATGAAATTAATTAAAGAATTAAAACTTTGTTTAATCCTCGATGTTTTGAAGGAAAAGAATTAAAATAGACCATCTCTTATTGAAAAAAATAAAAAAAGTTTGTGAATTTTAAGACCGATCTCTAATAAGAAGCTTAAACTTTCATTTCCGCAGAATGAATGCTTGACAATTACTTTTATAACTCACTTCACCAAGTCTATTAATGAAATCTTGATATATCTCTTATTAAGATTTCAATGAAATATCTTTTTCATGCAGGGAAGAAAGCAAAGACGAATAATAGCAGTTAATTAACGGCTATTATTTTTAAACTTTTTTAACAATGATAATCAAGCTAAAAGTATGAAGAAATCAAATATCCTTCTTTATTCTACCTAACAGTAGCTAAAAATTCTTTTTACAATTCACTTGTAATATCTACATCGAAAGTCATTGTACAAAATATTTCCAAAAAACAATATTCTGTGGCGTCGCTTATAATTAAGACTTGGATATTATTAGTTAGCATATAAAATCATTTGTATAGATGAAGAGAGAATATTCTCTCGCTCTTTTTTCCTTACGGAACAGAAAATATTTATCCCCACACAGTCTCCCGTGGCAGGTATCAGTTGGCGCATTGTGCGGATATTCCAATATCCCCCATAGATCTTCCGGAACTAACGAGGTCGCCCAGGTCATCCACGCTCGCTCCAGGGCGTCGATATCGAATTCCACGTACCGCGGATCTCATTTGGTAAGGATGATGAACGTAGACCGTTAACTTTGCTTCAACGCGGAACTATATTGCCGGCGACTTGGGTCGTTTGAATATAAAGTATATGTGATGAGATGTCTTTCGTTCTCTAAACGATGAGCGTTGCGTATGTTGTGTCTCGTGTATATCGCATGATTATTCTTTCAAGCATTGGAGAGCGAATTGAGATTAATAGAGATTTTATTTTAATGGTAAAAATTTCGGTAGTTATATTATTTATTATTGAACGTTATTGAAAAGTTATTTTAAATATCTAATATGGATTGAATAATATATACATATATATATACAATATATATACATATATATATATATATACAAAAGCATAAAATCGTTTTTCATGCGTCTTGTTAAGATAATATTAACTAATAATTTAAAGCTTATATATATATATATATATATATATATATAATTATCAAAGCATATAAATAAATTATTAATTTAGGGGAACGGGGGGCAGCTCCGGACAGTGGGTAACACCGGACATTATTAAAATTCAAGTATACCGCGTATCTATGGCCATTGTTTAAACATTCTGCATATGTCGAGATACGCAAAAGGGCATATTAGAAAGTTTAAACAATGGCAATAGATACGCGGTATACTTAAATTTTAATAATGTCCAGGGCTACCCCCTGTTATTCTTCTATACATAAAATTTGAAACTCAGGCTTATTGAAAATTTATAATTAAACTTTCTATAGAATCTTTCTTACAAATGATCTTGCTTTAAATCTGTGTAAATAGAAACCATTATTAATGAAAAAATTTCTCATAAATAGCTAAATAAAAAAAAATTGATGATTTATAAAGCTGTATAAAAAAGTAAAAGCTAAATATAAAAGGTTAAAAGAAATTTTTAATAATAACAATGCATTAAGATTATTGTGGCGCCATCTCTTGAGAAAGGAGAGTTCCATTACTTGACAAAACGTATGATAATACGAGGAAAAAAGTTGCGTCTTTTTTTTCAAACTTTGTAATTTATAAGATGCGGAGAACAATTTAGTTGTTTGATCAACCTTGTTTCATAAACTTTTTGCTCATATTTCATTGTAGTTTCTTTTTTTTATTATATTTTTAAAAAAGAAAAGATATTACTTTGTAAGTATTGAACTTATTTTTTCGATAGTCTTGTACGAAGTAAAACTTAACCGATTAGAAGAATCGATTATTTCATAAAATAATGTTCAAAAACTTTGCAGGAAGTTTCCCTGCAATTTTCTCTCGTTCAAAAGATAACTTTAGCTCCGACGTCGAGCTTTGTTTCACTGCACGATACTCCATAGCGTTACCTACACCATGAAGTGGCACGGAGCCGTTTCGGACGTAAATTCCGACCGACGCGCGACGCTCTGTATTAATTAATCGCACGTAGAGTCAATGTTACCAAATCGCGCGACAAAGTGTTTTTGATTTATATCCTCTTTGCCCCGTACGTTCCGCGTATCCGCCGGCTGACCAAATGTGGATATTGTCGAGCGAATAATATGCATTAGAATTTATTCAATAGTCTAACTTACTCCGGCGTCAGATTATTTGAATAATCGTATTTCATGAGAATTTAAGGCTGTAGTTCCGAAAAGCCCATAAGTCGATCCGATCGTTCAGAAATTTTGTATACTATTATATTTTGATATGCTAATTATAAATATGTTAATAAAAATTGGCGCAAAGGTCATTTTCTAGGTAAAAAAAAAAATTGTTTGCATATTTTTTAATTATCTAAATAAATATACATTTTAGAACAAAAAGTTTTAAATAAAAATTGTACATCTCTTAAAAACGCAATTTTTATATTCTATCAAGAGACACGGTAGTGTCTCACGCCAAGTACACGCGGAGCGAGACCGACCGTGACTCTTTTACGCGACGCGACGGGTTGCGAGTACTCGAGATGTTGAGATCTCGATAACGAGTGAACGGATCAAGTTCTATACACTATTACTGTAAAAGCAGTACTTAACGAGAAAAATATAATGTAAGAAAAATTCATATTAACTTTGCACGCATAAAAAGTTTACGCATACACTTTTCACGCGAACCTAGGTTCACCCCCACCTTCCCCCTGCTTTCGGGGGAAGTGCGGTAGCCCCTCCCTCACTTACGTGTGTACTGTTTATGCACACACAATTGAAGTATTGTTTAAAAATTCATATTAACTTTCCACGCATGAAAAGTTCACGCATACACTTTCCACCTGTACCGAGGTTCACCCCCACCTCCCCCTGCTTTCGGGGGAAGTGCGGTAGCCTCTCCCTCTCTTACGTGTGTACTGTGTTTTTAAGAAACGTACAATTTTTATTTGAAACTTTTTGTTCTAAAATGTATATTTATTTAAATAATTAAAAAATATGCAAATAATTTCTTTTTTAATTTTTACCTAAAAAATTACCTTTGCGCCAATTTTCATTGACATATTCATAACTAGCATGCCCCGCCGGGCTTCACCCCGGCCCGGAGAACATGTGTATTAAGACACGCAAATAGTATCTCTCTCTCTCTCTCTCTCTCTCTCTATATATATATATATATATATATATATATATATATATATATAGTAAATTTAATGTAGATGAATTTCTTAGAATAATGGAAGAAAGAACTGAGCAAGGTCAAGGGCTAGATATAAGTATAAGGGCGGAGAGATTTGTTAATAGTATAGTAAGTGTAATGGATACTGTAGCACCTAAGAAAAAGTTTAAGATTCCGAAAATATGGGAAGGGAAAATGTGGTATTCAGATGAAATTAGAATGGCAACAGATAGAAAGGATGAGGCTCACAGTAGAGCAATAAGCTCAGGCAAAGAACAGGACTGGGGATTTTTCAAGAATGAAAGAAATGCAGTAGTTAAACTTATTAGGGCAAAAAAGAAAGAATATTATGAGAATATGATAGATAATAATAGGAGTGATCCTACAAAAATGTGGAAAACTTTGAAAGAATTAATTAAAGGTGAGCAAAGGGGTTCAGAGAACATCGATAATGTAGATTTTGAAATATTAGAAGACATAGAAGAATGCAATATAGCTGATAAATTTAATATATATTATGTAAAAAGTATTAGCAACATTGTGCAATCTATTAGTAATAAGGGGATAGAAAGCACAGTTAGGCCACCTATTTATATAATCGAGAATAAGGGAATTATGGAAAATTTTGAGCCAATTAGTGCAAGTGATCTGGAACAAATTGTTAGGGAACTACCACGAAAGAACGGAACAGAGGAAGGGATAAATAGTGATATACTGAAAATGGTGCTACCTGTGATAAAAGATGAGTTTGTAGGGGTAATAAATGATTCGCTAAAACAGGTAAATTTCCAGAAGGATGGAAAACATCCACGATAATACCGATACCAAAGGTAAACAAACCAAAAAAAGCGAGCGAGTATAGACCAATCAATATGTTACCGATATATAAAAAAATATTAGAGTTAGTTGTAAAAAAACAATTGGAAAAATTTCTAGAAGACAATGAAATAATAACCGAATACCAATCGGGATTTAGGAAACAGCAGTCGTGTGAGACAGCAATTCAAAGTTTTATCGAGGAATGGAAGTTGATAATTGAGGAGAAAAAAATGGTGAGGGTGTTATTCCTGGATCTTAGGAGAGCGTTTGAGACAATAGATAGGGTAAGATTAGTGGAAAAATTATATCAGTATGGAATAAGAGGAGTGGTACTGGAATGGATAATATCGTATTTAAGTAATAGAAAGCAACAAGTTAGATTCAATGATATATGTTCTAAAATAATTGAGACAGTATATGGCGTGCCACAGGGATCAGTATTAGGACCTCTATTGTTTATTTTATATATAAATGATATAGTTAAAGTCTGTCCGGAGGGTAGTATATTTAGATTATTTGCAGATGACACGACCGCAAGTGTAACAGGAGAAAGTTGTGAGGAATTAGAAATAAAACTAAATATGGTGCTCGGTATACTTGAAGAATGGATGAATGTGAATATGTTAAAAATGAATGCAGATAAGACCAAATATATGATAGTTAAAGTATAAGGAAAGAAATAAAAACAGACATAATAGTAAAAAGTTTGGATGGAACTATAATTGAGCGTGTCAAGATAGCGAAACATCTGGGTGTAATGATCAATAGTAAACTCCGTTGGGAGAATCACTGTGAATATATGTTAAAGAAAATAGGGAAAAAAGTGAGTTTTCTGAATAGAATAGGAAATGATATATCGGCGTACACTAGATGTACTGTGTATAAGTCTATCATAGCGCCTCACTTTGAATATTGCGCAACGATGTTAATAGGCATGGGTGAGACGCAACTGAATCGACTGCAAGTGGCACAAAACCGTGCCATGAGAGTCATACTGCAATGCTCGCGATATACAAAGGTAGAATTGATGCTGCAAACCCTTAAGTTTATGAATGTAAGACAGAGGCTAATGTACAATGTATGTATTTTTATTTTTAAGATAGTAAGAGGCATAATGCCAAAACATTTAAGTAATAGGATAGAAATAGTAGGAGATGTGAGTGGACGGCAAACGAGGCAGACTGAGAATATTAGAATTCAATATCGCAGGACGAGAAGCGCACAGAAATAGTATATTACATTACAAGGGCAGAAAGTTGAGATTCCTGCACTGCGCGCCATGATGCCCGAGGCGAAGCCGAGGGCATCATGGCGCGCAGTTCAGGGCTCTCAACTTTTTGCCCATGTAGTGTATACTATTTTTCTCAATACTAGGCCGAAAGTACGAATGAAATTGCATTCGTGTGTTAAATGATATTGATACCTGCCCCGACATTTGCTGCACGAGCGAAGCGAGTGCTGCTGGTCGGGGGCAGGCTTCAAATCAAATACATCTAAATAAATAAATGTAGTTATTATTCTGGAATACTTATTTTTTATTAATTTGTAAAACAAACTTTTATTATAGTTTTATGAAGCTTGGTCATTATTTTGCGAGTAATAAAAATTATTAACAATATTGCCATGAAACACATTAGAAATTGGTTATGATTATTTTCATGAAGAGTTCGAAGTTGATAATGACGCTTTAGCAGAGCTAGAGAAATTGATTCCACCAGAAGAATCGATTTTACCAAAAGAACCTACTTTACCAAAAGAACTGATTCTACCAGGACAGTCAAAACAGTCACCAACATTTTTTTATGCCGGGAGCAAGAGAAAAATAGTTGTAAATGCTAATAGTGAATCAATCAAGCCAACGCATTTCATGAACAAACCACCGATCTCTGTTGTTCACTGTCAGAAAGAAAATAAACCACCAATAAAAAGAAATAAATTTGAAACAACTGAAAGGGATAACCAGGCATCAGATTTAACTTCTACTCATTCAGCTAAAATCAAAGATTCAAGTATAAAATATGAAAATTGTGTGTTTCATGGCAATATTGTTAATAATTTTTATTACTCGCAAAATAATGACCAAGCTTCATAAAACTATAATAAAAGTTCGTTTTACAAATTAATAAAAAATAAGTATTCCAGAAAAATAACTACATTTATTTATTTAGATGTATTTGATTTGAAGCCTGCCCCCGACCATACATACTTTTAATCCTAAATATTGGTGATCCGGCGCATCATTCATGAACTTCATAATTTCATCCCATGTGAACACAGCAGATTTCTTTGGTTTATAACCTTTGGCTTTATTTTTAATTATATTTATTAACTTGTAATACTTGCTTAAATCAATGTTCTCTCTTGTGTATAATATGTTTTTCAACATTGAGTACACACTCCACAACGTTGCCGGACTTAACCTTGTTTGTAAACTTTGAAAATATACTATAAGATTATCTTCTTCGGATTGTGACAATGCATTTTTATGTTCCGTTTTCCATTTTTTATATGTTTCGTACACAAGTAGGTATCTCTCGGCAGATTTCTTAGGTAAGGTGTCAGTTTCAATAATTAATTGCACTTCGGCTTCAAAATTTCTGTTAACTTCATCTTCATCTGATGATTCATCGGATGATTCATTTGCACTCATAATTGTAGTAATAGCAATTTCTATTATGCACAATTCACAAAATTAGATAACTGTCAAATATTGGCATACATCAATTGCAAATAAATTTTAAGGTTAGAAATCAAGAGTAGTTAGCGGAGTGTGGTTAGAATGTTAATACAGAAGATAGAGGTTCTACTGTATGATGGGAACTTCTTTTATTGTATTAATGCGCGCGAATAAGTTTCTATGTAACAGAGTGAGCGACTCTCGACTTTCGGCCGTCTTGTGTATTGTGTACCAGTCTCATCAGTGTACCTTTCGGCCCGCTGTCGCAGAGCGCATGCGCGACACTATCACGGCATAAAAGTTAGGCTTTCTGCCGTAAGATGGAAGCCGGAACGACGTACTTTCGGCCTAGTATTGAGAAAAGTATATTTTATGAAGGTTTGAACATGTATAACGCCCTGCCGATAAAAATTAAGCAATGCGAAAGAATTGAACTTTTCAAACGTAGGTTAAGAGAATATATTGTACCTCATGTAGAGGAATTAATTTAACGATATTTTATGTAAAAAATAGCCGAGAAGGCTAATAAAGCTCAATCAATCAATCAATCAATCTCTCTCTCTCTCTCTCTCCCTCTCTCTCCTTCTCTCCATATGCATTGCTCTCATACGCGTAGCTTTTGCCATTTTTTAATTTTCAATATTACAAACTTATATTTCGGAAATAAAGCATTTTTGCATATAATATGCCATACCTCAATTTTGTGTCAATACCGCCGGCATTATCATTACCCAAGATGTACCACGTGGAGGTTGCCTGGTCGGATTTACACCTTTTGTGTATGTGTGTTTGGGTTAGTGTTTGTATGTGTGTGTGTGTGTATAAAGAATAAATATACCGGGTCAAAAAATAACACCACAGGAAGATTCGATCAATTATTTTCCGAAAGCGACTTTCGATATTGATTAATTGATTAATATTTAACATGTGAATTTAACAACTTATTTAGTCTCAAAAATTCTACTTCTGTTTGATGTAAAATTCTCTACTATTATAATAAAAAAATAGTTTGTAGCCTTTTTTATTTGCTATGATCTCGGTAACAAAAAATTATACACTTTATAGTTCTCCCTGGAAAATTCTACCCCTATTTCATATTTTTAGTAAAAATTTGGTCAATTATTTCTCGACAAATTAGAAAAATATAAAAAACCGGTTTCCAGAAAATCGGTAACAAAAAACTATACACTCTACCTCTACACTCCCCGGGAAATTTTACCCCTATTTCATATACTTTTAATAAAAATTCGGTTAAATGGTTTTTAATTCGAAAAACTTCTGATACCGGTCTCCAAAAAAATTGATATTAAAAGTATATGAAATTTAATAAAAATTTGGTCAAATGGTTTTTAATTTCAAAAATTTCAGTTACCGTCTTTTAAAGAAATCGGTAACAAAAAATTATACACTTTATGGCACTCCCCGGAAAATTCAATCCTGTTTTATATACAATTCTTTGAAATTCCGTCAATTATTTACCGAAAAATTGAAGAAATTAGAAAAACCGGTTTCCAGAAGATTGGTAACGAAAAACTATACACCCTATAGCACTCCCCGGAAAATTCTACCCTTATTTTATATACGTTTGGTAAAAATTCGGTCCATTGGTTTCCGAGATCATAGCGAACAAAAAAAATGCAAACCCTGTTGCTTTATAATAATAGTATAGATTAGCATATCAAAATATAATAGTATACAAAATTTCAAAACGATCGGAGGTATGGGCTTTTCGGAACTTTATCCGAATTTAAACCTATTTATATCGTAAATAGTATAATATAGCAGAAAAATTAAGAACAGCATTAAAGCAACGCAAATAGCTATTTGTTATAACCATTATTTTAAAACTGACATATCTATATATGGGAATTTTAAATACGTCGAAAAATTGTCTTTGAAAAGAGTAGGTATCTTTTTTTAATAAAAATAACCAAAAAATTCCTCTATTTGCATTTTCAATCTTAATTCTGTGTTAAACTTTTTCGATTGTTGGGAATAGTTTTTGGAACGTCAGTTTTCTTTCGAAAGATAATATAGAGGTACCTATAAACATTACACGTTTATTACATGTCGATTTGAAATATAAATTGTATAAAAGAAATCATTAAAAATGCTGTATTGAATTTTAAGTTGAGAAAATAATTTAATGTCTGATTGGAAAGCTATGTTTTATAGATTTATTGATTTGTTAGTTAAGCTGAAATTTTTTGTTTCTTCATAAATATCGTGAGATTATATTTTGTTAAGTAAGTATCAGTACTAATTTTTGTAAGGTTTTTTTAAAAGGCTCCTTTTTATTATGTACCTAACCATTATGTAGCAAAAAAATAGAATATAATGTCTCCTTTTAAATAAAAGGAGGTACGCGACGTGTTCTTTTATCCTCGGGTCTCAGAATTTAATGCAAATTTGCAGAATCGCGTCTCGTTTATAAAACGCGCAACATCTAGTATACTTTACTTGATGGATATTTTGTTAAGCAATTTGTGTGTGTGCCAAACGATATTGCGTCGGGTGTCTAAAAAGATGACGTTATATTCTCATTTCTACCGACGCATTAGGGCACTTACGTAATGAAATAGATAATAGATCATCTCTTATTCAGAAAAAGAAAAAAAAGATTCAAGATTTTTACTTAAGTTATCCAAAAGCTAGTTATTTATTTGTTTATAAAAAAATAGTGTTATTATCTTTTAATAATGCAAAATAACTTGTCATTTTCGATCGTTTTCGTCATACACACATACGACACACAGAAAAAATTTAATAACTAGACACGCTATTCATACGGCATCATGCAAATAAGTTACGGCGATCGTCGTTGTCGTGATATTTGCACAGGTGGGAATTTCCTTCCTTTCCCCCCTCCCAACAGACTTTAAACTGATCGAATATGAATAATGAGACATATCGAAATATCCTGAATAGTTAAAAAATTGAATTAATTTTATCTTAAATTCCAAGGCTAAACTAAGGCCGGTATTCATAGTTGGATCTTATATTTAATGACTATAAATACCGACCTAAAAGTTTCGCCATGTGATAAGTAAATAAACAAAAAAGTTGAAATAGGATTTATTTCTGTATATAATAGATAATTTTTTAAATTACAGTTATAAAAATATATTTTGTACATAATTATATACAAGAGGTTTTTTCTTCACAAAAGGCCTCTCGTATATTTAATCGCGTAAAAGAGTCACGGTCGGTCTCGCTCCGCGTGTACTTGGCGCGAGACACTACCGTGTCTCTTGATAACATACATACGAAAATAAATATAAGACATTACGTTTATTATTAATGAGCAGTAAAAAATTATAATTAGCAAATCATATACGATACCATTACAATGTAAAAATAATCTAAACGTGAAAAGGATCGAATATCCCGCAAAAAACGATTGTATTAAAACCGTATTAAAAGCTTATATGAATTTAATAAGAATCTTATTAGAATCGAATATGTGTGCAAATCAATTATAATTTAAATATGTCATATTTAAATCAAATTAAAGTACCCCAATCTTATTTAATCTATATATGGATTAAACTGGACCTTGCTTTGTTAAAATATGCAAAATCAGCCGCACAGACCTAAAGAAAATGCAGAGTTAATATGGTTTTAATTTGTCAAATGTGGATTAAATATGGTAATAAATTCAAAATTAATTTGTCAAATATAATCATATAAGTCAAATATCATACTATTATATAAAACCCGACTGTTTGTCTGTCCGTCTGACTGTCCGTCCGTCCGTCTGTCCGCGAACTACTCATTCGTTAATGAACCGAATTTTCACCAAAAGTATATGAAACAGGGGTAGAATTTTCCGGGGAGTGCCATGATGTGTATAGTTTTTCGTTACCGATTTTTTGGAAACCGATTTTTCTAATTTTTTCAATTTTTCGGGAAATAATTGACCGAATCTCAAAGAATTGGGTATGAAACAAGGATAGAATTTTCCGGGGAATGCTATAAAGTGTATAATTTTTTGTTGCCGATCTTTTTAATTTTTTTGACTTTTTGGGAAACAAAACCGAATTTCAAAAAATTATGTATAAAACGGGCAGAATTTTTCGGGTAGTGCTATAAAGTGTATAATTTTTTGTTACCGATTTTTTTGGAAGCCGGTTACAAAATTTTTCTAATTTTTTTGTAAATTAATTGACCGAAACTCAAAGAATTAATATATGAAGTAAAGGTAGAATTTCCCGGAGATTGCCATAAAATGTATAATTTTTTGTTACCAATCTTTGGGGAAATCGGTATCAGAAAATTTTCCAATTTTTCGGAAATTAATTCACCGAATCTCAAAGAATTGTATATGAAGTAGAGGTAGAATTTTCTGGGGAGTGCTATAAAGTGTATTATTTTTTGTTACCAATCTTTTTGGAAACCGGTTCAAAATTTTTTGTTACCGATTTTTTTGGATACCGGTTACAAAGTTTTTTCAATTTTTCTGGAATTAATTGACCAAATCTTAAAGAATTATATATGAAATAAGAGTAGAAAGAACTAAAGAATGTAATAGAATTAGAAAAATTGCTAATCAAAAAGAGGTTTCCGATTTTTGTTTAAAAACATGTACGTGATTGTTCTAATTTCCTCAAATTTTGAGATATCAAACTGAATTTTTTTAAATAATTTTTCGTTACTTTTTTAAAAACAATGACCAAATTTTCCTAATTTTTCGGGGATGGTAAAGATGTGTATAATTTTTTATAATCGATTTTTTTAAAACCGGTTTCAAAATTTTATAATTTTTTGACAATGGCTGCGATGAGTTTATAGAAAAATTGCTAATAATAAAGGGGTTTCCGATTTCTGCTTCAATTTCCGTAAATTTTGAGATATCAAGCTGAATTTTTTTTATGGATAATTTTTATAGATAATAATTTTTCGTTGCCGATCTTTTGGGAAACCAGTTACATTTTTTCAATTTTTCGGAAATTAATTAACCGAATCTTAAAAAATTACTTATAAAATAGAGGTAAAAATTTTCCGAGGATTGCTATAAAGTGTATAATTTTTCGTTACCGATTTTTTTGGAACCCGGTTACAAAATTTTTTTAATTTTTCGGGAATTAATTGACCGAATCTTAAAGAATTATACAATATATAAAAAAAATCGTGTTAAAATTTTTTTAATTTTGGGAGGATGTTTAATTTTTTCTTAATGGATAATTTTTTATTAATGAATTGATTTTCTTGAAACCGGTGCCAAAATTTTTATAATTTTTTGATGATTTCGAAAAAAAAATAAATTGGAAGAAAATAAAAAAGAGTTAATAATGGCGGGTCAACGGAGGGTGAAAACGCGCGAGGCGTGAGCAAAAATAAAATTTAAAGACTAATATAAGGGATTACATTTTTGAAATATTTGACAATATGCTAATCTGCATCTATAATATTATATATTATTTTTTATTTAAAAAAAAATTCGAAGATGTAGGTTAGAGTTTGAGGAAAAAGAATATCAAAGGTGCTCCTAAGAAATTAATGAGTGAGTTTGGGGAGAGGGAAACAAATTTTGAGCCCAAAAAATTTAGTAATCATATAAGTCAAATATAGACTTCCGTTTCCGGTTGGTTAGGTGTGAGTTGGCGATTTGTGCGAGCGAAAAGCGAAGTGCGAGTGTGAGAGATAGAGCGAGTGAGAGAGCGTGGAGAGTGAGAGGTGAGCTCGGTGAGGGAAAGGGAAGGTAGGAGAGTGGAGGCAGCGCGGAGGATAAGGGAGGAGAGTCCGTGGAGGCGAAGGAGAATTGGGAAGGTTGAGGTTAGAGAGACGAGCGTAGAAGGGGAAGGATAGAGAGCGCGAGAGTGAAAGGCTAGGGAATTCTGGGGACTTCGGGATAACGCCGGGAAGTAGTACGGCCGTAGAGTAGAGGATAGATGGCGCATTTTGCGGATAGGTTGGGGAAAGAGAGACGCGGAAGTACGGGGAATATAGATGAGCTTTCCAAGAGGAAAGGAAGTATAGAGGAGATGTTCAAGAGGAAGAGGGATAAAATAGAAAAGGAAGAGGGCGCGGGGGGGGGAAGAGGACGAAGACTTCTCGAAGAGAAGCAACAAAACGGTGAGAACGCCACCAGGGGGGGCAGGGGGGGAGGATATGGATGTGAAGGGGTTGCTGAGAGGAATAAGGGAGGAGATGAGGGAGGGGTTAAGAGGAGTGAGAGAGGAGATTAGAGAGGTGGCGAAGGAGCAAAAGGAGGCAATGATGGAAGAAGTAAAGAAGATAAAAAGCGAATTGAAGAGAGAGAGGAGATGTGGAGAAGGGAGAAAGGAGAGCTCCAGAAAAGAATAGAGGACATGGAACGAAAGCTGGAGGGGATGCAGATGGAGGTAAAGGGAGGAGGTCTTGGGGGAGGAAGAGGTAGAGAGGAAAGCGGAGGAGGGCCGCGAGGGAGGAGGGGAGGGGAGAGACTGATTGGAAGGAGAGGGTGGAAAGGCTGGAAAGGAGGTACGAAGTAAAGGAGAGGGGAGAAAGGAGAAGAAACATTCTGATAAAAGGAGTGAAGGAAGATGCGGGAGGATTAAAGGGGGGAGTGGCGGAGGTGATGAAAAAGTTAGGCGTGGAGGTGAAGATAGAGGAGATTAGAAAAATAGAGGCGGGGAGAAGAGAGAAGGGGGGTATGGCAGTGGTGAAAGTGGGAAGTGAGAAGAGAAGGCGGAAAATAATGAGAAATAAGTGGAAACTGAGAGGCGAAAATACGTGGATAGACGAAGACTTGACATGGGAGGAAAGAAGGATAAAATGGAAGATAAACCAAGTGGCATGGAAGGCAAGAGGAGAGGGTAAAAAAGGTACGGATAGGGATGGGAAGAGTATGGATAGAGGGGGAATGGTGGGTGTGGGATGAGGTTAGAGGTGTGCTTAGGAATGGCAGAGAGAGAGGTGCTGGGAGGAAGGGCAAGGGAAAGGAAAAGAAAATGAAAGAGAGGAAGACCAAAGGCAGGGGGAATAGAGGAGGGAGAGGGAACGGGTAGGGGGGAAGAAAGAGGAGCAGAATGTGAGAAGGATAAGAGAGAGGAGCTGGGTGGAAGAGTGGGAGAGGAAGAGGGGGAGGAGGGAGAGAGGAGAGAGAGAGGGGGGGGGAAGTAGTATTTATAAGGTGGCCTTTTGGAATGTGGCGGGGCTAACAAATAAAGATAAGGAGTTTTGGAAAAGGCTGGAGGATTGGGACGTAATGGTGTTATGCGAAACGTGGGTGGACGGTAAGGGGTGGGGAAAGGATAAAGGAAAAAATGCCAAGAGGCTACGTATGGGAAGTGCAGAGAGCAGGGAGGAAGAGCCGGAAGGGAAGGGCGATAGGAGGAATGATAGTAGGGGTGAGGGCAGGGATCAAAATGGAAAGAGAGAAGACCGAAAAAAGATAAGGAAGGGGATAGTATCGATAAAAGTGAAACTTGGAAAAGAGTGGTGGAGGGTAGTGGGAGTATATATAAATAAGGATATGGACCGGAAGTTGGAAGACCTGAAAGAATGGGTGGAGGAGATTGAGAGGGGAGTGAGAGTGCTGATAGGAGGGGATTTTAACGCAAGGACCGGTAAGGAAGGAGGGTTCGTGGAAGAGGGAGAAGAAGAGATGGGGAAGGAGAGAGGAGATCGAAGGATGGCAAAGTAAATGGGGAAGGAAAAAAGCTGTGTAGATTCCTGGGGGAACGTGGGTGGGGGCGATTTTTAACGGAGGAATAAGAGGTGATGAAGAAGGAGAATGGACGTATACAGGGGGAAGAGGGGAGTCGGTGATTGACTACGTGTTAGGGGACAGGAGGACAAGGGAAAGGGTAGAACGGGTGGTGGTAGAAGAGAAGGTCGATTCAGACCATCAGCCAGTGACAGCGTGGGTGGAAGGGTGGGAGGAAAGTATAGATAAGGGGCAGGGGGGAAGGAGCGGAAGTAAGAGAGGGGACTGGTCAGAAGAGGGCAGGAATAATTTAGAGAGTTAATGGGGGACAGGCAAGCTCGAGGAGGGGGAGTGGAGGAAGAGTGGCAGAGGTTGAAGGGGAGGGTAAGGGAGGATATTAAGGAGGTGAATGGAAGGTGCAAAAAAAGCGGAGGAAGGGGCTGGTGGGATGAGGAATGTAGGGAGGGAAAAAAGAAAGTTGGCAACATGTTAAGGAAATGGAGAAGGGAAGGAGGAGAGGGGGACAGTTACAGGGAAGAAAAACAGCGATACAAGAAGCTATGTGAAGGAAGAAAAAAAGAGAAGTGGAGAAATGGGAAGAGGAAGTAAAGGAGGTCAGGACGGAGGGGCAGGGTATGGAAGGTGGGTAAACAGGGAGAGAAAGAGGAGAAGGAGGGTGAAATGAGGGAATTAGTATGCAGGAATGGGATGGGTACTTTAAAGAGTTGTTGGGAGGAGTGAATGGGAGGGTGGTGATGGGAACAAGGAGAGGAGGGGAGAGGAGGGAGGAGGAAGAGGAGATAAGGAGAGAAGAGGTGTGGGAGGTAGTGAGGAAGCTTAGAGAGAGAAAAGCGTTGGGAAGTGATGAATTCCGAATGAGGTTTGGAAGTTTGGAGGGGAGGTTGTGAAAGAATGGCTATGGGAAGTGTGTAATAGAGTGTGGAAAGGAGAGGGATGGCCAGAAGATTGGAGGGAGGGAATTATAGTGCCTATAGGAAAAAAGGGGGAGGGGGGAAAGAGTGGGGGACTACAGAGGGGTGACGTTAGCACAAACGGCATACAAAGTGTATGCTGCCGTACTGGCGGAAAGGTTGAGGAAAGAGGTTGAAGAGAAGGGCTTGCTGCCACCGAGTCAGACAGGGTTTAGAAGAGGGGTTGGGACCACGGACAAACATTTACGTATTGAATCACCTGATAAACAGGCAAGTAATGGAAAGAAAGGGAAGATGGTGGTGATGTTCGTGGACTTAAAAGCAGCTTTTGACTCGGTGGACAGGAGGATTCTAGTGGAAGCCATGAGAAAAAGGGGAGTAAGAGAGGGCTTGGTGGAGAGGTGTAAAGAACTGCTGGGGGAGACGATATGCAGAGTAAGGGTGGGGGAGGAGATGGGAGAGAGATTTTGGACAGGAAGGGGAGTCAGACAAGGGTGTCCGTTAAGTCCGATTCTGTTCACCTTGCTGCTGGCGGACATTGACGATGAACTGAAAAAAGGGGGCTGGGGTGGAATAAAGCTGGGAGGGAGAAAGGTATATACACTGGCTTATGCAGACGATATAGCGATGTTGGCGGAGAATGAGGAAGATATGAAAGGAATGATAGGAAAACTGGAGGGGTATTTGGACAGAAAGGGATTGGTATTGAACAGTGAAAAAACGAAGATAATGAGATGCAGAAAAGGGGGGAGGAAGATGGAAAAAGGTGAGTTGGAGGTGGAAGGGTAGGATAATAGAGGAGGTGAGAAAATTCTGCTACTTGGGATATGTAGTAAAATGTAATGGGAGGCAGGATGAACATGTAAAAGAGAGGACGAGGAGAGGGGCGGCGTTTGCTGGGACAAGTATGGGGGATTGGAAAGAGGAGGTTTGGGGGGGATTGGGGTAGGAGAATATGGTTGTTTGATAAGCTGATTTGGACGGTGATAGTTACGGATTGGAAATATGGGGGTGGAGGGAAAGAGGGGAAATAGAGAGATTACAGGAAAGATATTTAAGGTGGGTGTTGGGAGTGGAAAGATGTATACCGGGATATATGATTAGGGAGGAGTTACAAAGGGAGAAACTAAGAGGAAGGGCGGTTATGAGAGCATGGGGGTATGAGAAAAAATTGGAGGAGGGAAAGGGAGGGGAGTTGGCAAGGGAATGCTGGGAGGAGGTAAAGAGGAGGGCGAAAAGAGGGGTGAGCAGGGGGGGATGGGAGGAGGAGAGAAAAGAAGCGGTGGAGAGCAGGGGATGGAAGATAGAGGAAGTGGAGGAGCTGAGGGAGGAGGGGAGGTGGAGGGGGGAGGACGTGCTTGAGAGAGAAAAGAGAATACAAAGAGAAGAGAGGTGGAAGGAGATAGGGGAGGCAAAATTTAACAAGTGGTATGGCATGATAAAAGGGGAGGGGATACCGGAGTACTTAAAAAAGAACTGGGGAGAAAATAGATGGCAGAGGGTGGCTAGATACAGGCTGGGAGGTGGTATGAGGGGGGTGAAACATTGGATGACAGAGGAGAGAAGAGTGTGCAGGGTGTGTGGAGGGGGGGAGGAGGACGTGGGAACACGTGTGGGAAGATTGTGCAGATTGGGGGGGGAGGGAGATCATGGCAAGAAGCGGTGGGGGAGGTGTTGGGGGAAGAAGGGGAGGGGGAGAGATGGCTGAGGAAATTAGAGAGAGTAAGGGAGGGAGAGGGTGATGGAGGGGATTGGGAGGTAGGGGAGGGGAGGAGTGAATGAGAGAAAGAGGAGAAATGAGGAGATTGTAAACGGAAACGGAAGTCCACAGAGATAGGGAACTTGCGAGCGTGTGTGTGTGTGTAAAGATAGGTAGGGCGATTAGTATGTAAGGTTAATTGTAAAATAGGCTAAGGTAGGTTAAGTGATTGTAAAGGGTTGGGAACGTCCCTACAAAACGCCTTGCAACCCTGAGGGGAGCCAATAAATATTTCTATCTATCTATATAAGTCAAATATAATCATATAAGTCAAATTTGTCATATAAGTCAAATATAATCATATAAGTCAAATTTGTCATATATAAATGTTATTTGATCTTATTAGAATTTTATATAATTTTGTTTTAAATTTAAAGTTATACCAATTTAAATTTAAACAAGATTATATAAAATTTTATTTTTTAAGCGTGCTACTTTATTATAAGAGTGGACTTCACGATATAACTGATACAAAAATTGTGTCGCTCCGAGACAGTGTCGTGTCTTCTTGATACCGTTATCTTATAACACTCTTTGTCAAATTTTAATTACGAGAAACAGATCACATCGAATGCCATCTATCGGATACTTTGAGATGCAATATTCTGATCTGATCATATATAATCTTATATGACTATATTATTTTTTTTTAATTTGAATCAAATATTTTACATGTTAAGTTCGACAAATAAAGAAACAAATTTTACCGCAAATATTATTTAAACATTATTTAAACAAAATTACGTTTTAATAAGAATCAAATTAAAACCAAAGGGCCTAGCGGAATTAATAAGCATGTGAAATTGGCCCTTGATCATACAGAGCTGACATTAATGTCACAAGTTAGTACCAATATGATAAAACTTTCCACCAAACATTATTTTAAAAAATCCACTTTTTTAGAAGTTATGCAGGGAGAAAGTAAAATAAAGAAATGTATTTTTCTCGAAAACCACTTGACCGATCTTGATGAAAAAAATATATGTTATGTAGACTAATAAAACTAATTAACAAAAAAAATGTCCAAAATGTTTGTCAAAAAAAGACTAAAAAAAATATTTGAATTTTTTAATATTTTTTTAGGGTGATATTTTTGAGGTACTCCTTTGAAATTTTTACGAAAATTTCTCTTAAAGTGTCCATATAACATATATTTTTTTCTATTTTTTTTAAATGGTGGAACATAGTTAAAAATACGAAAATCGTAAGCGTCGCGTCACTCCGGCGCACAGTGCAGTGCCATTCCGCGTTGCGAGTGTTTGTTGTAACTTTACTAGCATATATGTACGTCTGCAATTAGCCTATAATATGTATACCTTTAATTTTTATAGTTTCCAGAGTTTACCACGTGGAGGTTGCAGTACGGTTTTAAACTCCTTATTGGGGTGCTTTTTTAACGTGAGTCCCCTCGCCTCTCACTATATTTCCGTAAAATTGGGGTGCTTTTTTAACGTGAGTCTCCTCGCCTTTCACTACGTTTCCGTAAAATCAGGGTGCTTTTTTAACGTGATCGGAGTCCCTTCGCCTCTCACTACGTTTCCGTAAAATCGGGGTGCTTTTTGAATGTAAGACCCCTCGCTTCTCATTACACTTTACACCTACGATTTATTTAATCTTCTTCACTATCATTGTCTATTACTGGAATATTATTTGTTTTCTTAAACAGATCGCTCAGTATTTCTGCTGGTTTCAAAATTTTCGCTAAATATCTTGCATGAGATAGATAATATATAATTGCAGCAATATGACAGCAGCACATAATGTTCGTAGCCCATTAGCGATATGTTTAAGAAAACAAATAACATTCCAGTAATAGACAGTGATAGTTAAAAAAATTAAATAAATCGTAGGTGTAGGGTGTAATGAGAGACGAAAGGTCTTACATTCAAAAAGCACCCCGATTTTACGGAAACGTAGTGAGAGGCAAAGGGACTCACGTTAAAAAAGCACCCTGATTTTACGGAAACGTAGTGAAAGGCGAGGGGACTCACGTTAAAAAAACACCCCGATTTTACGGAAACGTAGTGAGAGGCGAAGGGACTCACGTTAAAAAAGCACTCTGATTTTACGGAAACGTAGTGAAAGGCGAGGGGACTCCGTTAAAAAAGCACCCCAATAAGAAGTTTAAAACCGTACTGCAACCTCCACGTGGTAAACTCTGGAAACTATAAAAATTAAAAAGTATACATATTATAGGCTAATTGCAGACGTACATATGTGCTAGTAAAGTTACATCGAACACCCGCAACGCGGAATGGCACTGCACTGTGCGCCGGAGTGACGCGACGCTTACGATTTTCGTATTTTTAACTATGTTCCACCATTTAAAAAAAATTGAAAAAAATATATGTTATAGTGGACACTTTAAGAGAAAATTTCGTAAAAATTTCAAAGGGGTACCTCGAAAATATCACCCTAAAAAAAATATTTAAAAATTCAAATATTTTTTTTTTGGTCTTTTTTTTGGCAAACATTTTGAACATTTTTTTTTGTTAATTAGTTTTATTAGTCTACATAACATATATTTTTTTATCAAGATCGGTCAAGTGGTTTTCGAGAAAAATATATTTCTTTATTTTACTTTTCTCCCTGCATAACTTCTAAAAAAATGAATTTTTTTAAATAATATTTGGTGGAAAGTTTTATCATATTGGTACTAACTTGTGACATTAATGTCAGCTCCGTATGATCAAGGGCCGATTTCACATGCTTACTCCGCTAGACCCTTTGGGTTAAAGCCGCAATTGAATCGAGTAAAAGTCGCATACAGAACACATTAACTTTTTATTAAAGTCTTATATATAAATATTATGCATCATGTATGGTTCTGGATCATATATAATCCACATAAGTTATCTTATTAAATACAAATTAAAACCATATTTGATTCAAAGTGTTATATGATCCACATAAGTGATCTAATTAAATTTTAATTAAAGCCCTATTTTATTGTGGATCATATTTAATCTACATAACTGATTTTAATAAGTGCAAATTAAAACTGTATTTACACAAATATAATTTTAATATAAAATCTGGATTTAATTTGAATTTTACCCAAATTAAATATGATTTAATATGATTTTAGTTAGATTCATATTAGATCGTTTTTCGCGGGATCTTCGAGAATATAGCTCTATATTTAAGCTAGTTTCTTGTGTTTCTCTTCTTTTCCTTATTCACGCAAGAAAAACGAAGGATGTTATAACGGTGTCGCAATAAATACGGAACATTATCGCGCAATGCTAATGCGGAGGAACGCACGTCGTGGATATGAATACATGTCATTTATCTTCTTAATGAAATACGTGGCGGTGACGGATCCTATACCAAATGGCATGAGATTTGACGCGTTTAATGAGGTTTCCAAATCGCCCGCGATGTTTTAATCGCCTCATAACGTGCGAACCTGGTTAATCTTTTGATACAGCGCTTTAATCAGCCGCCCGCGAATAAGCTCTTAAGCAGATTTCAAACGGCATCATCTGGTCCCCCCCCCTATTATACAAAACTGCAATGAACCAGGCAAAGGGAAAATTTACATATCGCAAGAGTACAAATCTTGTAAGATCTTTGCGAATCTGTCATACATCACTTTTCTTTATGTAAATACACATTTTCTTCTTTTTTACACTTTACAAAAAAGTACCATTAATTATGTAAATGTTAAGTGACATTAAAATTTCTACAATAATTGTCCTTATAATAACTTGCACAAGAAAAATACTTTCGAGTTACATGTGATAAAGTACGGTATTACTATTACGTACATAAAATAGTCAACGTAGAACTATATAGAAGAAAGCAGAAAAGTAGAAAAGATGAGGATTACTGAAGTAATTAAATCATTTTCTTAAGCATCGCGAGGAAACGTTTCAAGTCTGTATTTCTCACAATAACGCAAGATATAATTTCTCAGCGTAAATCAAGAGACATGGTAGTGTCTCGCGCCAAGTACACGCGGAGCGAGACCGACCGTGACTCTTTTACGCGACGCGACGGGTTGCGAGTACCCGAGATGTTGAGATCTCGATAACGAGTGAACGGATCAAGTTCTAAGTAGGCTTGATCGATAGCTTGGGGTCCAATTAGGGGGGGGTTTCTCTCATAATATTCCGCTACGTGCCCTATGAGCGGAGATATTGCGACGCAAAGTCCAAATGCGAAAATTTATTTTTAAGATACGTCGTCTACGTCGACCGCTCTTCTTTATAACATACATGTAACAAACAGAGAACGTCACTTTCACTTTTTCGACACTGGCGGCTAGCGGCGTTAGTATCGCAGTGCAGTGCAGTGCAGACAGTGCGTTCGTTTAGAGCGCTATCCTGTCAGTCAGTTCATCATCTGATCAGTTAACCTATCTCGATCGATCGAGAGACACGGTAGTACGCGCGGAGCGAGACCGACCGTGTGACTCTTTATTACGTGTCGCGAGGTAAGGTGCGACAACGCGCGCATACGCGCGTACGCAAAACAGCAGTAACACCGTAATCGTGCCGGCGATATACTGAATTGAATTGCTTCGTGCTTATTTAAAGATTTCATATCCCTACATTGGGTGCGTTCAGCCGACACTCCGCTAGCCTAGCAATCGTGAGCAGTCGCTCATTTTCGCTCGTTTCCTCTCCTTTGACCCAATGGATTAAAAGGAGAGGAAACGAGCGACTGCTCACGATTGCTAGGCTAGCGGAGTATCGGCTGAACGCACCCATCGTGTTACTATCGCTGCCGGAAAAGAAGGTTCTCTACGCTTGGCAGAAAGTGACGACTGAAACGTTCGATCTCGACTTCGTTAATCGCAGAAGAGCTGAACTCGAGGTACGTTTCCGATTTGCAATTATAAAAGTATCGTGCGATGAATGTTGTACCCAATTATAACCTCAAATGAAGTTGTGCACGTTGCTGAAAGATATATATATATATATATATATCTTGATATATAGGCTACGGTCAACGTGATACAAATGCTCTGAAGCGTTCTTCTTCTCCTTCTTTCTTCATTGAAAGAAAAGAGAAGAGGAATGCTTCGAAGCATTCGTAGTGTCACGTTGACCGTAGCCATAATATCATATTAATACATTATTTTATTTTTAGATATAGGTCAAGGATTGCCATTTAAAGCTGGTACGTTTGATGGGGCTGTCAGTATTTCTGCGCTTGTGGTTGTGCTATGCAAGCAAAACTTTGCACAATCCTACAAAACGTTTATATCGTTTCTTATCAACGTTGTATGCATGTCTGTCAAGAAGCGCAAGAGCAGTGTTACAATTCTATCCAGAGAACGGTGAGAACAGGTTGTTGATATTATATATATCTTGATATATAGGCTACGGTCAACGTGATACAAATGCTCTGGAGCGTTCTTCTTCTCCTTCTTTCTTCATTGAAAGAAAAGAGAAGAGGAATGCTTCGAAGCATTTGTAGTGTCACGTTGATCGTAGCCATAATATCATATTGATACATTATTTTATTTTTAGACGTAGCTGTTGATCCGTACAAAATTACCTTTTTAAAAGAAAGGTAAAAAAGAGCGCCAAGTACACGCATAATAGTGTATATGTATTATGTTGTTACCCTTTTATGTTGTTACCTCGAAAAAAACAAAGTGGTAGTATTATACCTCGAAATAGCTTTATCCTGTACATACTGTTTATACAATGCGTAATATACTACAAAAAGGCGTGATATCCGCACAAAATTACCTTTTTTAAAAAAAGGTAAAAAAAAGGCGCCAAGTACACGTATAGTAGTGTATATGTTGTTACTTAAAAAGAAAGTGGTAGTATTATACCTCGAAAAAACCTAAGTAACAAGTTTTAGATCTTTATATCTCGAAAAATCTCGAAAAAATCTAAGCAGTAGTATCTTTATTTCCGAAAAATTATAACCCAAGTGATACACGTCACGAAATTATGTTACCTTATCAAAAAGAAGAGTCGCGCTTTAAGTGATCTATTACAATTACAAAAAAGAAATGATATCTCTTTAAATTAGAGCGCCAATTACAGAGAGAACATGTATATTGCCTCAAAAAATAATTGTTGCACTACTTTGAAAAATCTTTACATTGTGTCAATTAGAAAAGAATGTATAATAACAATTTTATAAGATTAAAAAATTTTATTTAAATTTAACAAGGGAATACAAGATATTTAAATACAAAGTTATTTACATGTGTATTTTTTAATGGCCACAAAGAATTACAGAGGTAACAGTACAAAATAAAAATATTTTATTAAAATACATAAATTTTTCTTGTAAAAAAACTTGGCGCTGCTAGACCTTTTAAATAAATAAGGACAACAATAAATAAAAATAATTCAGAGAAGAATGTGATGGGAGTAATAAATGATTATCAGCGTGGATGTGGCAGTGAGTGATATGGGTGTGCGTAACTACGCGGATAATGCGGCTTATAATTAAATCTAGAATAACTTTATTTATTTATTTAAAATTTCGAGGTCTAGCAGCGCCAAGTTTTTTTACAAGAAAAATTTATGTATTTTAATAAAATATTTTTATTTTGTACTGTTACCTCTGTAATTCTTTGTGGCCATTAAAAAATACACATGTAAATAACTTTGTATTTAAATATCTTGTATTCCCTTGTTAAATTTAAATAAAATTTTTTAATCTTATAAAATTGTTATTATACATTATTTTCTAATTGACACAATATAAAGATTTTTCAAAGTAGTGCAACAATTATTTTTTGAGGCAATATACATGTTCTCTCTGTAATTGGCGCTCTAATTTAAAGAGATATCATTTCTTTTTTGTAATTGTAATAGATCACTTGAAGCGCGACTCTTCTTTTTGATAAGGTAGCATAATTTCGTGACGTGTATCACTTGGGTTATAATTTTTCGGAAATAAAGATACTACTGCTTAGATTTTTTCGAGATTTTTCGAGATATAAAGATCTAAAACTTGTTACTTAGGTTTTTTCGAGGTATAATACTACCACTTTCTTTTTAAGTAACAACATATATTGATTACAGCACTCCAACGGTCAAAGTTAGTCAATGCGAGATTAAATTGCAGATTTTTCATTATTTATATTTAATATAAAATGTGTTACATTGTTTAAGATAATCGCCATTTTCTGAAGACTTTGACATTTACTATTATGATATAATTTTACCGTTTTAGTTTTGTCATGTTTCTATAGTTAAGATTACAAGATTTATAGTCTTTGTCTTATATAAGACTATTATTACTGGCTATTACTAAACGCCGTAACCAAACAACTAAAAACATCGGAAGTATAATCTTTTGTAATTAAAAAATTATTTCTATATATAATAATTTTATAATTAAATAATTGAATAATTTTATAATTGAAAAATGTATAAGAATATGTTTTACATATTATGTTTTAGGTACGAGATCATATGACGGTTTAGCGCATTATATAATTATATCTTGTTATTGTAAAAATCAAAAAATTATTGTTAAAATAATTTTATTGTCAATTTCAAGTAAATTTAAATCATGATCTCTTACGGAATAATATGGGTTTATCGGACTTAAGAAGGCTGAAGCTATAAAAAACGTGACAAGAAAATTTTAGAAGAGTAGGAAGTAATCTCACCGTCTCGTCCCAGCTAGCTTCTTTCGCTCGCCTACGTGCATTCGCGTTAACCATCGTGCCGTTTGCGCTGTAGTGGATCAGCGGATAGTAATCCTCCGCGTCGCTGTTCTCGCTGCTGACATTTTCATCAGTGATTTTCTCGTCCGTTAACCGCATCGTGTACTGATGCGCGTAATGTCTCACCGCCATTCTTCTCGTAGAGTCACTCACTCTCGGTAATATTCATTTAATATTTGATCGCGCACAATGTCCACAAAGTCACTCACGCTTGCAACGTCAGAAGTAATGCCGTTATTCGCGTGTGAATCGTTGGATTACGATGTTTCCACGGATGCGGATCAAACGCTATCGCGGATGACGCAGAAGGTTCTAACAACGCGGAAAGGACATTAAGTAACTGAACGTATTTCGCACTTTCGATTTAATCAATATATGTATATATATTTTTTATATGTTACAATAGTATATAACTAATTTAAATTAATTGCATAATAATATTAATAATATAAAATGCACAATGACATTGATATTGATAATGTTAATGAGTTGAATATATTTATCATTGATGTGTTTGTTGATTTTAATTAATAAATTTACATGCTGCTAAATTGTTAAAAAACTATTGTTTTCAGAGTAATTTTTTTATCCAATCGTTGAGCATGATCCGAAGGATAATATATCTTATCTATGTCAAATATTTGACATATATCAATGTAGAATACAGTATTTGCAATATTGACATAATTTTTACGTTATCTTACATGCAATTACTTCGTACATTACGTACGACGAGTACAATGAATAGAATAACCTGTCAAACGAGATTCTAATGGACTCAACGTCACCGGAAATTCAACGTAATCCCGAACACAAATACGTTCATCATGACTAAATTGCAGTCGGAATATCCGGACACATATTTTGAAATAATATGACAGGTCACCGACTAAACAGCTATATTTAAATTATAGCGATTATACTGTAATTCTGTGTTACAATGTTATGATCTAGAAACCCGATTCTAGTATTCTAGTTTAAAACATGTTGTAATTTTCTTACTAACTTTCAAATGATAAGAACATTTATCTTAAAAAATTGATTTAATTATATTGATATAATTATATATACAGAATAAATAATATTTAATATAATATATATTAGACAAAAAAATATATTGATACAATATTGAATTTTATATATATAATTTTTATATCCAGTATATATTTCTTTTAAATATACTGTGAATCTTAATATAAAAGATATATATATATATATATAATATATACATATCGCCTTGCTAAAATGTTTACAGTATATATTTGAAAAAAATATATTGATATGTATGTGTTATGTGTATTATCAACAGAAATTGTGTTAATCACTGCGTTATACAATCAAATATATTGACATACATTTAAATAACACATTCTATTTTCCAAAATATAAGTTTATGATAATCGCCGGCAAACTATCTTATCTGTTGTTACACATTCTGCATAATTCTAAATAGTATCCTCTTTTGCAACTTTTGTTTTTATGAGAACTATTCTATGTGAACTAGGTCGATCCGGCCGCAAACAAAGCAGGATATAATACTCTGATAATGTAGTCCTTGACAGATTATAACTTATAACGTTAATCGAAACTCCTTAGACCGATTTTCATTCACTCTCTTCCGTTTGAAAACACGCATTGAAATCGCCAATCTCATGTTGCATTATTTCACAAATTCTTATCCGTACAAGTGAATTTAAACAAACGCACTCTATAATCAATAAAGCAGACGCCCGATAAACGAGAGGAGAAGTGAAAGTAAAAATAAATAATAAATCCGTTTTTTTTATTTCGAACAACGTTACTGCAGAAACGTAAAACTGAGCCAGTAAGACACGTCGGATACAGAGATCTCTTAATTTTCACTCTTACACAAAATTCCACTCAGTCCGCCGAGTCGAAGACTTTCGCGAGCATCCACGCGCATCTTGTGAGTACGATGTTCACGTGGCTGCTCTCGCGATTCAGTGAAAGCACAATCTTTCTATAGTTCGCACGATAGTCGGCGTTGCGATGGCGGAATAGAATTTGCATCAAGAAAAACGTTCAAACTCGCGAATACGTTAACATACGTTTTTCAGTGTCTTGAATCGCATTCAGTACTTCAGAGAAACAGCACGTACAAAAAACTAAGCGAAAAGTTTTGTCGACAAAATATCAAGATCACCGATTCAAATTTTTGCCTACGTTAATTAGATTAATTTAAAAATATCTCCTTATACGCACGAGCGACATTCCATTCTCATCAAGTAACATTAAAATTGAAAATAACGTATTTTTGCGTGGACCGACGTCGCTAATACAACTATAATATGTGTCGACAGATTAAAATCCAGCTCCTATTGTCCGCGAACAATAGCACTTTTGCTATAAGTGACTGTTACGGTAATTATACGAATTACAATTGTGCGGTTTCGTAACACATCCTGGCCGATTCGCGAAATTAACGAACATACAGGATGCGCCAGAACTTCCAACCTTAATAGAATTTTAGAATCTTTGAAGAGTTTGAAATTGATTTTTATCGGAGACACTGCTGTCAAAGTCTTACAACTTATCGTTTTATTTACGCTTAATTCTTTGAACGATGTTCATTCTTTCCTTATCACTTTTTGTTTTTATAATCAGCGATCAACGCGTTACGTGTTGTTATCGGTTATCGGTTTTGTACGGTATTTCGACGATACGAAAATCGCATCGATTTTACGAAACTGACAAGTTACCGCCGTGAATTTTCCCGCGTGCGCGTATTCTCGGAACCGGTCCGCGAAACCTTTGAAGCGGCATGCGGCACCGCCGTTTTCCGACTGACAGACGAAGGAGAAAGGATCCGCGCGCTAAAACGCTTGTGCACGCGGCCATGACACGCTGTTTGACATGGTCTTATCGGCATTACTGCCGCTCAGCTGAGCCAGTGCTGGCCCGGCGAGCATATAACATAATTTATGTTAGATTTGCGACTAACGCCTTATCAATATTTTTTTTTTGCTTATAGTAAAAACTGGAATGTCCATTAAGAATGAATTCAATACAGTCACTTCATGACATTATGCAACATTCAAATAATAGATGATACAATCTTATAAAATAATTTATTATATCAAAGTCTCAAAGGCTCTGCTTAATATTTTTAAACCTTTATTATATTTTAAATAAAAAAAAATAAACTATTTTTATTGCTTATCCCCGCAGGGTTTGCAAGGCGTTATTTTTATAACCCTGGTAACCAGTTTGCTAGTTCAGATGCGTCCCGAGGAAGTGCGCAAGAAATCAGTCCAGAATTGCGACAAAAGTGCATAATATCTGTGATTGAACGAGTACTTACTGTACTATTGCAGTAGTCTGCTGTAAGAAGCTACTGTGAAATTTTATACTGTAAGAAATCGAAAGAGGTTCACCCGATAGGTGGCCCCACATGACTCGTGCGAGCGGAGCGGTCGCTACGATGGCTAGAGGTACTGGCCACCGCCGCCAACGCGTGATTGGAGAGTGTATGTGATTGGTCGGTTGGCGATGACGAAAGCTGTTTACGCGAAATGTGTAACGGTCGAACAAGTCCGAACGTGTTCTGACGAGTCGAGTCGAGACGAGTCAAGCGGGCGAGAAGCTTCGAAGAGTTCTGAAGAAGTCTCCGAGAAGATCGGACGTGCGTCGGAGGGCTCGCGCCTTTGTAATCGTATCCCGGCGTATCGATTCGTAATTAAGTCCGTGCAATGGACTTCGCGGAGATGTAAAAGTGAAATACATATTAAAATAACGTTAGCCATCCTTGTCTTTCTTCTCTCCTCAGCACCACCCTCGTTTTCCTTCGTAATAAGCGGAATCATAACCCGCGTCTCGTTGTCGAGGTCGTCCTGCGAATTCCTTCGTGAATACCGGTGAATGATAATCATCAAAAGAATCGATAGATTATCCAATCGTACAACATCCTCTCTTTACAGTTCAGAAGTGGGGAATTGTTTTACAGTTCAGAAGTGGGATTAACATTAACGTTAACCGTGAGTGTGGGCATTTGTGCTCGCGTCACAATAGACGGTTCGAGAGTTGACGTCCGCCACGGTATCCCAGTGTCTTCTGCCCTCGAAGTATCCTGACGATACTTTAGTACCTTCTACCGAGAGGTCTGTGCATACAATACTCTCGTCTTCGTTTCACCGTTGCAGGGACAAGTGTTGTGAGAAAAATAACGTTCAAATATACGTGAGTTTCGATCGCGTGGTCGCGCTCTCGTCACGATCTCGTCACGCTCCCGTCACGTGATCTCAGTGTGCTTCAAGCGCGCATAAGAAAACGACAATGAATAAGGATATTCGATTTCGTTTGGAACAACTCTCGTTGGGAGAACTTCAAGAAGAAGCCCGGACGTACGGCTTAATGGCATCGGAGGATCGGCAGCAATGCCTCAAGTCTATAATATCGCACCTCGAAAATAATGGACCGCTTCAAGATTTCGGAAATCAAACGAATCAAACAGGATCCGCTTCTGCTGCGGCGAGGAATGCGGCGGAACCGTCCGATTTTTCACAATTCCGCTCCTTGATGTTAGAACAGTTAAGACTGGATCGGGAAGAACAGTCGAGGCAAAATCGGGAGATGATGGAGCAAATAATGTCCATGATAAACGCGACTCCGAGAAGCCCCGCACAGGAACCGTCGTTAACGTCGGCCCACACGAATCGCACGATCGTGTCATCAGTAGCGCCAGCACAGGCAGTTACGTTATTAGCGTCTCAGTTGTCGAAATTCAACGGCACTGAGGACGAAGACGTCACTATATGGCTCAACAAAGTGGAAAATGTGGCGCGGATTCATGGCGTCACGCATGAGATTGCGCTCTTAGCCGCTACAAGCAAATTAGGCGGCAACGCACAACGGTGGTTTGAACACGGCACAGGGGTTGTCAATCGATCATATATAGTCTTCAAGGAAGCCATTACTCGCAGATTCAAGAGAAGAACACCGATGTACGTGCAGATGAGAAAGATCGAAGAACGGCAATGGAATTTCCCGAAAGAATCCTTTATGGATTATGCCATGGATAAAATCGATCTGATGCAAAGTGTTACGTTGCCGGATACCGACAAGATCCAGTTAATAATTGACGGCATAGCGAACACGGCAATGAGAGGAACGGCGACAGCGTTGGATTCAACGGACATCGATCAATTCCTCGATCAAATGCACCGCATCACGTCTTCATGCATGCCGAAGAAAAATGTGACGAGTAAGCCGCAGAAAGGAAAGGACTTCGCGGCGAGAAAAGACAACCAGCCTAAAGTGTCAGTGAGCCCCAATTCAGTGCCGGTAAATAAGGACAAGTTTTGTGCCTATTGCAAACCAAGGGGCACGTACGAGAGGATTGCTTCAAGCTGAAGCGTAAGGAGCAGTCTCAGTCGGTAGCACCGGCCGCCTCTTCTACCACGGTTTCGGCAGTCGACATTGCCGACACAACGGCGTCGCCCACAACGGCGGCACAGTCCATGGAACCGACGACGGTGGCCTGCGTAGCAGAACAAGACCGGAGGCTCGAGCTCGACGACTTCCGGATTAAGGTTATCGCTTTGAATAAGGTGAAGTCCGATTTAGTAGCTCTCGTGGATACAGGTAGCCCGATTTTTTTCGTCCGACCGTCCGTTTATAAGAAATATTTCGAATCGTCCGATAACGCGACAAATTCTCACCGTTCGTACAAAGCGTTGAATAACTCGCCAATACAGATAAGCAAAACCGTTTCATCCGAGTTGATTTTATCTCCGTTGCCGGAATTTTCAGCTTCAATAGAATTGAATGTTCTATTTAACGATTGCTTAACAATGGATTTAATAATTGGTATGGATTTTATAAAGAAACATAGGATAAAAATAATGTATAATCCAACTTCCGATAATCCAGAGAATAAATTGCGGTTATTTAATGAGATAGCGTTTGCGGATGTAATCCCCGAACCGCCTGAGAAGTTAGAGGAAAAATTATCTTCTATCGAGACGGATTTCGACGACGGGGTTAAACAACGATTAATTTCGGTATTCGAGGAAGTAGAGTCGGCAGAGATACCCCCTTCTGGAGAAAAATATTTAGTTAGAATAGCGCTCAAGGACGAGTCAGTATACGCGTACTCGCCCAGACGTGTGTCGTGGAAAGAGCGAGAACAAACGAGGGAAATAACCGACGACCTTCTGCGGAGGGGAATAATCAAACCCAGTTCTTCTTCTTACTGCGCGAGAACCGTGCTAGTTAGAAAAAAAATGGTAAATGGCGTTTATGCGTAGATTTTCGGCCGCTAAACGCTCGAGTGCACAAGCGAAAGTGCCCGTTCCCCGTAATCGAGAATTGTTTGGTAGATATCGGAAAAAAATCTGTGTACACGTTGATAGATCTGAAGGATGGTTACCACCAAGTGGAAATCTATCCGGATGACACGAAATATTTTTCGTTCGCGACATATGACGGTCAGTACGAATACGTACGTTTGCCTTTCGGATTTAGCGAATCGGGAGCTGAGTTTTTCGAACGAGTAAGAAATCTCCCTGACTTGGCAACCTTGATTCGATTACGAAAGATTATACTGTACATGGATGACATCCTTATACCTACCGATACGGTCGATGAAAATTTAGAAATTATTAAACGGGTGCTCATAGAGCTTAAACGTTACCATTTCGAAATCAACATTGGCAAGTGCCAGTTTTTGAAATTAAAAGTTGAATTCTTAGGATATATAGTGTCAGCTAACGGGATAACAATTAGCGAAAGGCATACGGACGTGATTCATAAATTTCCCATTCCAAGGAAAGTGTTAGATGTTCAGCGATTCTTGGGCTTGACAAATTATTTTAGAAGATTTATTCAGAGCTATGCGAGCAAGGCCAAGCCTTTAACTAATTTATTGCGTAAGTCAAATAAATTCATTTTCGATGAAAATTGTAGACGAGCTTTCGAATCTTTGAAAAAAGATTTAGTCTCCTACCCGGTGTTGAGACTGTACGACTCGAACGCGGAGACGCAATTGCATACCGATGCGAGTCATATAGCAATTGCCGCGATTCTGCTGCAAAAGCAGAATGACGGTGTTTTCGCTCCCGTGGCTTACTTTAGTCAAGCGACAAATAAGGCTGAAGCCAATTACATTAGTTTTGAGCTCGAGATGTTAGCTATAGTAAAATCAATCGAAAGATTTCATATTTATCTTTATGGATTGCAATTCACAATCGTGACCGATTGTCAAGCGTTGGTTTATGCTGTAAATAAGGCTCATCTAAACCCAAGAATTGCTCGTTGGACTTTACGTATTCAAGATTATAATTTTAAGATCATCCATCGCGCGGGAGAAAAAATGGCGCATGTAGATGCTCTAAGCCGTATTGTGGCATACGTCGATTCGATGCCCATCGAAAGAGAGCTAGAGTACAAGCAATTAACGGATGTCAAGTTAAAAAGTATCGCCGAAGAATTGGAATTTAAAGAGAACGATAAGTTCGAGCTTATCGAAGGATTAATTTATAGGAAGGGTGAAGACAAACCCCGATTCGTAGTCCCAGATTCCATGATCAATAATGTTATACGCGTATATCACGATAACATGGCTCACTGCGGAGTGGAAAAAACCGCTCAGGGTATAATGGCGAATTATTGGTTCCCTTCAGTGCGCAAAAAGATCCGTGATTACGTTGAAAACTGTCTAGTGTGTTTAATGTCAAACACAACGGTAAATTCACGCGAAGGTGAGATGCAGATTACGGATTCTCCTTCAGCCCCTTTTCAAATATTGCACACCGACCATTATGGTCCTATGGTGGAATCGGCAGGCGGGTTTAAGCATGTCTTGCTAGTCGTTGACGCGTACACGCGATTCACTTGGTTGTTCCCGGTTAAAACCACTAATTCGAAGGAGGTAGTCAAACAATTTAGCAATCTGTTTCATATGTTCGGTAACCCGGACGAAATAGTATCTGATAGAGGAACTGCTTTTACGTCGCACGAATTTACCGAATTCTTAAGTTCTCATAATATTAAACATCGCAAAATAGCGGTAGCGGCCCCATGGGCGAACGGTACGGTTGAGAGGGTGAACAAATTCTTAAAATCATCACTAAGGAAGCTGGTCGAAGAACCACGTAGATGGAAAGATCACTTAAGTACAATTCAATATGTGATAAATAACACATTTCATTCTTCTCTGAAAAGTTCCCCCTCAAAACTACTTTTAGGATATGACCAACGTGGTCACGTGGATGCTAAGTTAGTAGAGCGTCTCAATCAGTTGGCGAAGGTCGAATTTAATTTCGAAGCTTATCGTGATTCGGTTCGCGAAGCAGCGGTAGACTCTACTGAAGGCATCAAGAATTATAATAAAGCGTATTATGATAAAGTGCACAAAAAGCCTACGGAATATAACGCAGGTGATCTGGTAATGATTCGCGACACGGTTGTTAAACCTGGGGAGGATAGAAAGTTAAAACCTTCGTATAAAGGTCCTTATAGAATTGCGAAGGCTTTGAATAAAAATCGATACGTAGTGGAGAGTATTCCCGGTTTCGACATCACATCTCGTCCTTATAATTCGATTTTATCACCAGATCGCCTGAAGCCGTGGATTAAAACGGTTAAACCTGTCAGTCAGCCAAGCGTTGAAGACAGTCCTATTAATGCATAAGTTTAAATTCAGTTATTTTGCGAATGGCCGAACATGCCTATAACAGTCTGTGTTATTAATACCAAATTAAATGAGTAAAGTTATTTTATTTAAGTTCAAGTTACATTGTTCAAAGTATTGAATAAGTTACATTTAAGTTATGTTGTAAACCAGATTACATTCGGGTCGAATGTCATGCCAGGCGGGCCGATCTGTAAGAAATCGAAAGAGGTTCACCCGATAGGTGGCCCACATGACTCGTGCGAGCGGAGCGGTCGCTACGATGGCTAGAGGTACTGGCCACCGCCGCCAACGCGTGATTGGAGAGTGTATGTGATTGGTCGGTTGGCGATGACGAAAGCTGTTTACGCGAAATGTGTAACGGTCGAACAAATCCGAACGTGTTCTGACGAGTCGAGTCGAGACGAGTCAAGCGGGCGAGAAGCTTCGAAGAGTTCTGAAGAAGTCTCCGAGAAGATCGGACGTGCGTCGGAGGGCTCGCGCCTTTGTAATCGTATCCCGGCGTATCGATTCGTAATTAAGTCCGTGCAATGGACTTCGCGGAGATGTAAAAGTGAAATACATATTAAAATAACGTTAGCCATCCTTGTCTTTCTTCTCTCCTCAGCACCACCCTCGTTTTCCTTCGTAATAAGCGGAATCATAACCCGCGTCTCGTTGTCGAGGTCGTCCTGCGAATTCCTTCGTGAATACCGGTGAATGATAATCATCAAAAGAATCGATAGATTATCCAATCGTACAACATCCTCTCTTTACAGTTCAGAAGTGGGGAATTGTTTTACAATACTATTTGTTAAAAGTAAACATGTAGCAGAAATGTGAAAACAATATGGAAGTATCTTTTGAGTACAGATCCAACCGGCAGAAACGTGAAAAGAACGTGCAAGCATCTGCCCGTGAGAAAAAGAGCAGTCGAGTGTGCTAGACGCTTGAAACATATTTGCAGCAAAATTTCACAAGTGTATGTCGCTTAAATTGTTGTTTTTGCCGTACAGATTCGACCGGCAGAAACGTGAAAAGAACGTGCAAGCATCTGCCCGTGAGTAAAAGAGCAGTCGAGTGTGTTAGACTCTTGAAACATATTTGCAGCAAAATTTCACAAGTGTATAATGTCGCTTAAATTGTTGTTTTTGCCGTATAGATCCGAGTGACAGAAATGCGAAAAAAGCGTGCAAGCATCTGTCCGTCAGAAAAAGAACAGCCGAGCGCGCTAAACTCCCAGACAGCACAAAATATTTATAAAATATTTATAAAAAAGATTTAAATATTTTGAAAATATATACGTTGAATATTTTGTAAATATTATTATAATGTCCGGAAAATAAAAGATTATAATAAATATTTTAAAATAAAGTGTAAATAATTATCATCAGTATTATTAAAGTAGTTTTTAATTTATGTTATAAATATTTATAGAAATAATTACTGTAAGTTAAGTGGAAATTGTGAAACTGTTATAGCTTCGTGCTGTGAGATGTAGGCTATACGGTTCATTTTGGCGTTACGAATTTCGAAAAATGTTTGATTGATAATCAGATGTACGGTATATTCTGCCAAAATAACAAAGATAACGCTCTCAATAACGATAAATAAACAAAACAAGGCAAATGAGAGCTCGTTCGCGACGATGGGACGGGCGACAGTAATAAAATATTACAAAAATTGAATAAAATATATATAATAAAGTAAACGTTTCGGTCCTTGATTTGGACCCTCCTCAGTACATATAGCTAGTCGAGTGAAATGCAGTGGTCACAAGTAGTCAAAAATGCCGCGTAATACTTATTGTATTACGCGAGAGATGGTGTCGTATATCTTATCAATTTGACTGTCAGGTAACTCTTGTGATCACTTTTTAAGGTATGACTATATATATTTGTTTAATTTATTTCTTTTTATGGAATTAAGGTAACAGTCACGTTGAGGATACGAGATCCACACTCTCATAATCGGAGAGCGGAATAACTGCATTTTGACTACTTGTGACCACTGCATTTCACTCGACCAGCTATATGTACTGAGGAGGGTCCAAACCAAGGACCGAAACGTTTACTTTATTATATATATTTTATTCAAATTGTTGAATTTGTAATATTTTATTACTGTCGCCCGTCCATCGTCGCGAACAAGCTCTCATTTGCCTTGTTTTGTTTATTTTTGCCAAAATCATTTGTATTTCTGCTGCTCTACTTCTTACGCAAGCATCTGCCGTAATTCTTGTTGAATTCTGCTGTATGTGCTAGTTTGCAACAATGCCGCTAGGCGGCGCATAATGGTAAAACTAACTCGCAAGTAAATTTCAGTTGGGATCTAATATAAGCAGGCCTCCGGCGAAGCGCGAAGCAAAATCATGACATTCGCGACAATCTTCGCCAGCAATACAACGCAAGGCTTACCCAACACCACTGCGGTGTTATAAATATAAAAAATATTTTTGTAAATTATTTTAATCTTTCTAAGAAATATTTTAAAAATATTTTGTGTTCTATGGGTAGCAGTAGGCGCTGCTACAAATCTAGCGCGATTATGTTGCATTGCGATTTGCGCAAGCATCTGCCACATTTCTTGCACTATTTTGCTACATGTAAATGCATACACATATCTTCCACAATTCTGTTGCACTACGACGAGAACAAGTTTCTGCCAACAGAAAAATAGTCAAAGTTGGAAATAAAAAACGCATGATCTGCCCGAAAGTTAGTGCACGACTTTCGTGCAGTTTTACAGCAGAATTGCAAAGGATTGGTTACCAGGGAAGGAACGTTACCCAAACCTTTACACTTTACTACCCTTTCTCCTCTCACTTTAACCCTTTGGACCAACGGTTTAACGTCTCTTTCCGAAAGACGGAGCCCAGTTTGCTCCGCACAAGAGCCTATCTTGCACGGAGGGGCGCAGCTTCGGAAAAACATTTCATGTTTACATGGCTCTAGTGGACTCGAACCTGGTTCCTCAGATTACGAGTCTGGCGCTCTACCACTAAACCACACTGCCGCCTTATATTCTAAATATTTACTATAATTAAACATTTTGTTATATATTCTATTCAAATATATAAAAATATTATATATTTATATGTATACCCGGGAAAAAATATTCATATCTGATCATAAATGATTATATCAATTTGGACATATGGTCAGATACAGAAATTGGCCAGATCTGAGGATATATGATCTGGTATTATTGTATATGTTTGTATGATATGTAACCGGATCCGCTCCTGCTTTAAGGTAAACGTCCCGATTGCCGGACATGACCCTGTATCCGGACATTTACATGAAAATTTGTCATTATTAATCTCAAATAGTTTTTTAATTATAATTTCAAATTTTTATCGAAATCTATAAGTATTTAAGGATATTTATATAATAAGACATTTTAAATATTATAAAAATTAACGTCCAGTAAGAGATAAATTTGTTACGCATTTAGGCGAAGGACATATTTTGACAGTGTTCTTAACATTTTCTTAAGAAAACACGTCTTACTTGTTAAAATAATTTTTATTTTATTTCGCGTTTTTATTGTATAAACAAAGTTTTATTCAAGTCAAAAAAGATGTAGAATAATTATAAACATATGCTGATATGCTTCTAATTGATATAAACAATATTTTTGGGCAAATTTTGTGAATTTAGTTACTGGTACAGTAATTTACGTGACTGCCTAGTAACTGATCGTGTGCTAGTTACCGGTACAACTCGCTTCGATGACACGCAGTTGGAAAGTACCACTAACTGAATCGGAATAAATAAGTGCTATTAAGATTAATTATGTAAGTATTTTTATAAATAATGTTATTTAATAGTATTATCAATATTAGTTTAACATCTATAAATATATATTTCAATAGTTTAAAAAGATATATATTAATTTAGACAAGATGCTGTAACATAACCTTGCAATGTATCTGCATTGACACTAAGTAAGTAAATATTTTGTGTTCTTTAGAATCACAAACATGCCAAAGGTAACAAAAAAGAAATATACCCAAGAAAATATAAATGCTGCTTTGAAGGACATAAAAAATGGCATGTCGTTGAGAGAGGCAACACAAATATACAATGTACCGAGAAGCACGTTTTACTGCAAATCCAAAAATATTTATCCTGTGGAGTGTTCTAAAGGACCACCGACTATTTTAACGAAAGAAGAAGAATTAAGAATAACAGAATGGATAATCTACTGCTGTGATAGAGGTTTTCCAGTTAGTAAAAATCAACTGCTCGATAGTGTGCATTCGTTAGTAATCGAATTAAAAAGATGTACGCCTTTCACAAATAACAAGCCCGGTAGACACTGGTATGAAGGTTTCTGTAGACGTCATCCAGAATTGTGCCTCAGAGTAGCTCAAAATTTGACACGTACTCGTGCTTCAGCTACAGAGGATGTGTTAAGAAATTGGTTTGCTGAAGTGCATGCACATTTGCAAAAAAAGGATCTTGTCGAGATTGATTCATCCAGGGTATTTAATTGTGATGAGAGTGCTTTTTTTCTTTGCCCCAAAGCTGATCAGGTTATAGCAAAAAAAGGATCAAAATCAGTTTATAAAGTTATTGATGGAGATGAGAAAGAAAGTTTGACAACGCTTTTTATGGTGAATGCTAAGGGACAAATGGCTCCACCAATGATCTTATATTGGTACAAGCGATTGCCATACAGTGTTACAAGTAAAATCCCTTCTGGATGGAGTGTTGGTTCAACGGAAAGAGGGTGGATGACAGCAGAATCGTTCTACGAATATATTACAAATGTGTTTCATCCATGGCTAGTAGCTCAGGAGATTCCCTGCTAAAAATGACCGATTAAATCCGATTGGTTCCGTATTAAATTTGGTGAAATTAAATCGGAATGAATGCGTTTTCAATCCGGTTAATCGGATGCCCGATTGGAAGTGAATTGGTTCTAATAACAAATCAATCGGAATCGTTTTTAATTCGGCATTTCCGGATTAATCTGAATCCGTCGTTATCAGTTTCAATCGTATTAATGCACATCCATTTTAATTGGGTGAATAAAGTAAGCACATGAATCGTGTTGAATCCGCATCAATCGTAAAATTTTAATACAACATCAAAATCGGATTTAATGCGATATTTCCGGATTCATCTGAATCCGACTGAATCGGTTTCAATTGTATTAATCTTAATTCATTTTAATCGGGTAAATAAAATGACCACATGAATTGTATTGAATCCGCATCAATCGTGAAATTTTAATACAACACCGAAATCGGATTTAATGCGATATTTCCGGATTCATCTAAATTCTAATACTCAATCGGTTTCAATCGTATCTGCGCTTAATTCATTTAAATTGGGTAGTGAAAGTAGCTATGTGAATTGGATTAAATCCGCTTTAATCATTAAAATTGTATATAACACATCATTTTTACGTAATAGAGTTCTTACTACAGGATTTCCTTTTGGTAAAGTCATGAATTCCATATTTGCAAAATTGTAAAATGCCTTTATTTAACCCTTCGAGAACACACAGGGTTAATTTGACTCTTTTTTTCTTTTTTTTTGCCAAAAAAATTTTTAACCAAAAATATTAAACAAAAAAATTAAATTTTTTTTGTAAAAAACTTTTTTTTTTTAAAAGAACACTGTTAATCTGACTCTACACACATTTTGATCGTCCACCATTTTAAATTGACAAGTGCGATCAGCTTTAAAAAATTCCCAGATGTACTTGAAAAATTGTTAAATTAATTGATATAAATAAAAAGTGCCCTTAGAATTATTTACATATTTTAAAAAATTAAAAAAAAAACAAAATTTTTTTTTAATTTTTTAAAATATGTAAATAATTCCAATGGCACTTTTTATTTATATTAATTGATTTAACAATTTTTTAAGTACATCTGGGAATTTTTTAAAGCTGATTGCACTCGTCAATTTAAAATGGTGGACGATCAAAGTGTGTGTAGAGTCAGATTCTCCGTAAATGAAAAAAAAGGTGTGTTTTCGAAGGGTTAAATAAATACTGCACATTGTAATAAATTTGTAGTACAAAGAATGGAATTATAATAAAGTAGTAAATAATCCTGTTTATATATCCGGAATTCACGGATTTTATCAGTTTGAATCGGTCTCAGTCAATCCGTTTAAATCATTATAATTTCGTGATTTTGGAGTTCACGAAATCATAACAATTTAGACTGATTCAAACCGATAGAAAACGAGTGAAATTACATCTTTGAGTACGAATCCGTTTCAATCGTTTCCAATCGGTATAATCGTTATGAAATATCATACACGCAGAAAATTTTTCTCGAATAATGTAGAATACTCATAATAAAATGTACTAGATTTACATCACACCGGTAGAATATACGCGTATTCAACCGGAAATTAATATATGACAAAGAAAAGTAATAGTTTGATCAGATACATCTTAATTGTAACCTAAAGGTAAATAAGTTTGCCATACTAACAAGGAAATATGAGAAAAGTAAAAAAAGTTCTATACTGATATGTTTATAGACGACGGAAGGCGCGCGGCGCGAGCGGCAACGCGGGCTCGCGCGGCGAAAGGGTTCGGCTTGCGCCCGCTACGCGGCGCATCGCCGGTATATTCTCGCGTGATTAAGATTCAACATCGACCCCTATATCTAGGGTAGCTCGGTAGGGTTTCTACAGCGTTCTCAAGTTCGCTCGTGGCAGACAGCTGACCGCCACAGCCTATAACAGCAACTTGTGTTTTTGCCATGACTGCAACAGACATCTCGTTTTCTGTCCATCAGCCATATTTTTATTCTTTGCTCTCTAAATTTCCTATATTTTCTTGAAATTTTTTGCATATTATGCATATATATGCTATATTTTAGCCGTGCAAGATTAGTATGGTATTTACTTTGTTCGTGTATACTGGTATTTTCCAGAAAAATTTTCTGCGTGTAACGATTCAAACCGATAGGAACCAATTGAAATTACATTGTTGAATACCAATCCGTTTCAATCGGTTTTGATCGGTGTAATCGTTATAAATCCGTGATTTCCGGATCAAGAATCCAGATTCATGCGGATTCAAAATTTTTAATCGGATTTAATCGGTCATTTTTGGCAGGGTTACAATGCCTATAGTCTTATATGTGGATGGTCACTCATCTCACTTAACTATGCCATTAAGTGCCTTTTGTCGCGAGAATGGAATTGAACTTGTAGCACTGTATCCTAATGCAACGCATATACTTCAACCCTTGGACGTATCGGTATTTCATCCTTTAAAGCAGTCCTGGAAGAAGACAGTAGATGTTAGATAATGCTCCACAACGTGTGCGAAAAGAGAATTTTGCTCCATTATTAAAAAAAGCAGTGGATTCTATAAATTTAGTTGAAATAGTTAAAAATGGATTCAAGACTTGCGGTTTGTGGCCCTTGTCAGCAGACGCTGTAAATTATAACATTCTCAATAAAAATAAAAAAGCCGTGCCTGAACAACACAGTGAACATTCTATTAATGAGATAAATAGTTATGAAGAAGACTGTAAAAAATACTTGAAATTTTTTGAAAAGCACATTAGCAATAATATTTTACATACATTCAAAAATGCAGAGCTTCATGAATCTCCAGTTTTATTTATTGATATAAAAAATGAAGGACTATATGAGCATTGGAAAATGATGAAAACATTATTTGGTATATTCGATATTTAAATTTATATTAATTACTATTTTCTACATAAGTATTATTAATAAAAGTTATAAAATTGTAGGTAACTAGCTGTAGACAATAAAAAAATTAATCATTTTTTAAAAATGTTTTTTGTGTCCTTATTAATATTAGATACGTTAATTATTTAGGAATAGAGACTAATGTTAAAGAAACTAATGTTGAAAAAGCTAATGTTGATGAAAAAACTGATGAAGGAACTAATTTAATTCTAAATATACAAAACATAAATGATAATTACGATATCAATAATATTCCAATAGAAATAGTAGAAAATTCAGGAACGCTTTACAATGAGAGTATAGCTTATGAGATTATTAATTTAATAAATACAGATAATGTAGACTCAAATTGTAATTTTGATACTGGCAATGAATTATTGGAAGGGCCGTCAGAAAATATTGAAACGCTGCAGTCGAGTAAGTATTAGTTTGCTAAATCTTAAGACCAAGGGTACTTGTGCCGTAAATTTTAAATTACATATTTTTTTATAATCAATTTTTAATTGTACTCTTCATTTTCAGATATTCAAAATCAAATAAATGACTCGAATATAATTACAGTACATGAACCAAACAATAATTTACAGAATAGCAACTCCGAAGTAAATAACAATTTACAGAATGGCAACTCTGAAATAAATAGCAATTTACAGAATGGTAACTCTGAAATAAACAGTAATTTACAGAATGGCAACTCCGAAATAAACAGTAATTTACAGAGTAATAACTCCGAATTGAATGAAGGCAAGTTACTTTATACGATAATATCATTAAGAGTATCCTTTTAACTTTTGATTTATTCCTTTTGATTAACTCCTAATATACAGATCATGATCTAGAGAATAATGATTTGAGAGAAACGGTTCCTTCACCATTTCAAAAAGCTTTATTGTGGCCAGAAAAAATATCTAAAAATATAAAGAAAAAGAAAACTGAAAAAATACATACTGTGGCTACATCAGATGAGTGGCAGGCTTATCATTTCAAGAAAGAAGAAGAAAAGGCAAGAAAAGAATTAGAAAGAGTAAAAAATCAAGAGAAAAGAAAAGCTGCGCTGCAAAAAAAGGCTGAAGAACAATCTGCGAAAAAATTAATTATAGAAGAAAAGAAAAAGAAACAAGCAGAGAAGAAAAAATTATTAGAAGAAAAAAAATTAAAGAAAGTCAGAAAAGGAAAAAAATAAACTATCTTTACAAAATCATTATACTTATCCATTATCTTTATAATATCTATCTTACTTTGTAAAATTATTATAAAAAAGTTATATTCTTAAATATATAATTTATGGAAAAATTTACAAATAAATTATAGTTATTAAGTACTGCAAAATCATTAAAAATTATTTCATTTTATTTGGTTGATTATCGTGTCCGGATATTGGGTCGAAGAAGTTTAGTAATCGGGACAAGCATTTCCTCGCGTCCGGATACTGGTACATTTGTACGCTTTACAATTTTTATTATTATTACAATAATTTAAATACTTTTCATGTTTTTTATGCGTTAATAGTAAGCTCTTATATCCCATCTTTCATTTGGATACATAATTAAACTGTTAAAACTCGTGAGCACTTATGAAAATTAAACAAAATCGAACTAGCATCGTTAGATGTCCGGCTATTGGGACGTTTACCTTACCGATCCACGATTACCCCGCGTTGTCGTGCCTGCTATTCGCGGGCGCTCTCGTACTATTCCGCCTAGTTACGGCCGTGCTCGCGGCAGCGCCTCCCACCGCTGTCTCCATCACTTCCTCAGAATCATCGTGATCGTCGTACGAATCACACGTGCCGTTAAGTCGACCGATAGACCACGCTTTTATTGTACCACCCGAGTGACTTTATAATAAATATTCATCGCAGAAAAGTGAATTCTTTTTTTTCTCGACCACGCCCAATTCTGAGGAAGCAGCCGCTCGATCAACTGCGTGGAGGCCACGAAGCCTATTCAATACAATGTTAATATCTGATCAGGTATGATCAGGTTCGAACTGACACATCCATATTTCATCAGGTATGATCTGATACGTATGCATTTTAGGTAATTATTCAGTTTACACCCCTCACCTCCGATTTTGATGAACTTAGGCTTATTCGGCGCGTTTTTGCACGAAACGAACGAATCTGGATATATATATATTTAAGTAACTTAAGTAAGTTTCAGAAAATTGTTATATATTTTCAAAAGTTATTTTTTAAGAGTGTGCCACTTTATTATAAAAGTAGACTCCACGATGCAACTAATACAAAAGTTGTGCCGCTCTATAGCGCGAGACAGTGTCGTGTCTTTTGATACCGTTCTTATAACACTGTTTGTCAAATTTTAAATACGAGAAACAGATCCCATCGAATGCCATCTATCGAATACTTTGAGATGCAATATCTGATCTGCTTATATATAATCTTATATGACTATATAGGTTCATATATGATAATATAATTTTCAGTTTAAATTATAGATATGTTTGCAAAATAATACAATTAATATATTTATTTATAAGAACTATAATATATATATTATATAACAATTTTTTTCACGAATTATTACAGGTAAAATTTCACTGTTTACGAAGATATTCAATAAAAATTAATATGTCAATTAAAAAAAATTAAGTGATGTCTTATGCAAAATTAGAAAAAAAAGGAAAATTTAAAATAATACAAGCAATGAAATGCCGTTTTTGGTCGAAGTGGATTTTGGTGCTTAATAATGTTTCACAATATCAATTATTATTAAATACATTTTTCAGTTTTTTAAACTGCGTGCCAATATAAACTTTGTCGGACTTAAGACGCATTAGTGTAAATTAAAACTAGTGTTATGCCGATTGGTGACGGCTTACGGCAAAACGTTTATTATTTTTGGGATTTCTTGACCTTACGAGTTGGGACTCGGTAAGCACAAGCGGGCAGATTAGGAAGCGGTCGGGTTCGCAGGTGAAACAAGGTGTAGGCGTCGTTAAATGAACTTCACTTCGTTTTACTTTATATTGGAGCTATATTTCAGCGCTCCTGTTACACTCACTAACTTACACTTGTAGTTGCCTTTCACAATTATTATATCTCGCACGCGCTTTGTTATAATGTAGAACTTCGCGACAAAGCTTACGGGAACGGTCACGGGCAGAGTCTCCGGTGTATTACTCTCCGTCGCGGCTTCTTCGACGGTCCCTTATATTGCTTTGAGTTATGCCCTGTCGGCACTTTTCCGCCGGGTTCGACGGTCCCCCGAATGAGGTCGGTCAGTGACCGAGCGCATTCGCAATCTCGCTGTACTTCCGCGGTTCCGCGAATGTCAAAATGCGTTGTCGCACATTCTTATGCATATCGCAATAGTTCGATTGACGCGGAAGCTTGATGAACTTCCGCGTCCGCGTCAGCGTAAATTGAGGAGTCTTTCGAAAGACAATTTCCTCGAAATCTTTCGAAAGACTATTCTATAATTTTATTATAAATAATTTAATAATTACCCGTTGTAATTTTAGATTACAACATCCCTCCCCCGTTAAAAAGAGAAAACGAGGTTCGCGAGTTTTCGCTATATTCTTTAATTTATACTTTGTTGTATACCCATTTCTATATTTTTTCCTTATATATATTTTACATTTTATAATACCCGTGTACAATATTTTGGTATAATCGTTTACTATTCTATTAGAACCTAGTACTTACACTACGTTTTAAAATTGGTTTCGGAAATCCGTATGGTCGAAATGATCTTTCTTCGTCGTATAATGTAAGTGGTGATCGTGGGTTCTTTTTCTTTTTTATTAATACGTATATTACAGTGCTTACTATGGCTAATGTAATTATACCGCTCGCTGTCATTGGGTATATGAATTGTTTTCGGACGTAAAAATTTCGGTCGTCGTCCTCTAGGTCAGTATTCATTTTTTGTATTTGTGTTTTTAATTCTGTCAGTTCAGCTCGATGCTGAGTTAAATCGTCCGTTGTCTCGTTCCGTAATGTGATCGTTTCATGGTCATATGTAAGCGAAATATTTACTTCGGGTAAATATGTCTCTATATCTGTCTCGTATATTGTCTCTTCAGCTTGTACTGTCATATCGGTTGTCATTAGCTTACACTCCTTTTCCAGCGTAATTTTGCCAGTGTTGTTGGTAATTCAGCTTGGTGACCGTATACTAGCTCAAACGGTGTATACCCCGTCGCTGTGTGCGGCGTTGTATTATATGCGAATATCGCAAACGGTATCCACTCATCCCAATCCGTTTGGTCCTCGTTTATGTAGTGTCGCAGGTATTCTGCTAATGTTCGGTGGGATCTTTCGAGTGCTCCGTTGCTTTCGGGATGATACGCGGTAGTTTGAATTTTGTTTATCTTCAAAAGTTTACAGGTGTTTTTGAATACCTCGCTCAAAAAATTCGTGCCTTGATCGGTCAGAATTTTTTCTGGAATTCCATGCTCTAAGACAATTTTTGTCACAAATTGCTTACTTACTGTACTTGCTTCTTGGTTTGGAATTGGTATCGCTTTACTATATTTCGTTAAATTATCTTGAAATGTTAACAAATATTTATTTCCATTCGTTGTAATTGTAAGTGGCCCTACAATATCCAAAGCACATTTCTCGAACGGCTTGGTAGGTGTGTCCGTAATTACCAACGGTACTTTATTTTTCCGCGATAACTTATTTCTTTGACATAGCTCGCATTTAGCTATATATTTTTCGACGTCTTTCGTCAATCCGCGCCAGTTATGATTTAACCGGATTCTATTTACGATTCGTTCGACGCCTTGGTGCCCTCCTATAGGTGCATCATGGTACTCATGTAATATCTGCTTCTTTTCTTCTTCTGTATATATTCTTGCTTCCTCTTCGTTGGAATTATCCTCGTTTATCGTGTGGATTTTCGGTTTTTCTTCTGCGGCAACTTCGTCTCGTTTTACATTGCGTCTCAGTGCGTCGGCGTTTACATTCGCCTTTCCGGCTTTGTGTATAATTTCGTAATTGTGTTCTTCCAGCTGTAATCTCCATCGAATCAATCTTGAGCCTGGATCGTTAACGTTAAATAACCATGTTAACGGCTTGTGGTCGGTCACAATTTTAAATTTGGTGCCGTACACGTAAGGTCGGAAGTGTTTGACCGCCCATACAATGGCTAACAACTCTTTCTCTGTAGTGTTATAATTTTGTTCTGCTCGTGATAGAATTCGACTGGCATAAGCTATTGGCTGGTCTTCACCTATCTTTCCTTGAGATAGTATTGCTCCGATGGCATGGTCGGATGCGTCAGTAGTTATAATAAACTCTTGCGTAAAATCCGGATACTTAAGCACAGGTGCCGTTGTTAGTTTTTCCTTTAAATTATTGAAAGCATTTTCTTGCTCTGAAGTCCATTCAAATTTTTCCGTTTTCTTTGTTAACTTTGTTAACGGTTTGGCTGTCTTCGAGAAATCTTTTATGAATTTTCTATAGTAACCGGCTAAGCCGATAAATGATTGCACGTCCTTAACTCTTTTTGGCGTAGGAAATTCTTTTATCGCTACTAGTTTTGACGGGTCTGGAGAAATTCCATTCTCCGAAATAATGTGGCCTAGGTAGATCACTTCCTTGCGCAAGAATTCACACTTCTCCGGTTGTAATTTTAAACAGTTTTTTCGGAGTCTTTGTAGCACCTCTCTTAATCGTTTGTTGTGGTCCTCCAGGCTAGGTCCATACACTACTATGTCATCTAGATACACAAGACATTTAATTCCCTGTAGGCCAGTTAGTACAGAAGTCATTAACCGCTGAAACGTTGCGGGTGCGCTCTTTAGCCCGAACGGCATGCGATTAAATTCGTAGTGGCCGTAAGGTGTCGAAAATGCCGTCTTGTGTTTATCTCGTTCGGCCATCGGTATCTGGTGATACCCAGATGCCAGATCTAGCGTAGTAAAATACTTGGCGTTCCCCAACTGATCAAGTATATCAGTGATATTTGGCAGTGGGAATGAGTCGCCTATCGTTAGATCGTTTAGCTTCCGAAAGTCTACAACTACTCGGAGCCTTGGATTTCCGGCTGCGTCAGCTTTTTTAGGTACCACTAACAACGGTGCATTCCATTGGCTAGTACTGCTTTGAATTATTTTGTTTTCTAACATTTCTTGTACTTGCCGATTTACTTCCGCTTTATGCTTGTTTGGAAGTCGGTATGGTCTTACATTCACAGGCGCAGCGTCAGCGCGTGTGTTTATTTCGTGTTTTACTGCTGCAGTACACGATAATGGCTCTCCTTCTAAATGAAATAAATCGCCGTATTCTTCGCATATGTGTTGGAGTGATCGTTTTTCCTCGGCGTTTAAGTGCTGCGTACGCAATGCTAGTCAGATGCGTTCGTTTCGAGATACAGCAGGTTTAGTTTCCTTTCCCGTCATTGTTGCATGTATTTTTGTATGAGTATCTGTTTCTAGTTTTTCCAGCGTAACTTGTGGAATCGGTATTTCAATTTCCTTGTCTGTAGTATTTATTATGCTTACAATGCAAATATGATTCTCCGGTTTCACTAGGCAGTTTCCAATATAAACTCCTGGTTTCATCTCTCTTGCTTGTACGATACCTTCTTCATTTTTATCCGTAATTGCCTCTATTATAGTCTCGCTGCGAGGCTTTAGTGTGACCTTTCCATACGGGTGCAATTTGAAAGTTTCTTCCTTTATTTTTAATTGCATTTGCTCGTAATCGCAAGATGCGGCGTGTGTCCGTAGGAAATCTATTCCTAGGATTCCATCGTATTCTATGGCCATGTCTTCTCCTACCACATAAAATGCGTGTTTAATTTTTAATTTATTTGTTTCAATGGTCGCATACACTTTTCCGATTGTGTGTATTTTGTGTCCCGTGATTCCGGTGAGAGCTATGCGATCTTCATAGACTGGGGCGTCATCTTTTAACGCGTTTAGCTTTATTAATGAAATTGTTGAACCAGAGTCATATAGCATATTCGATGCTCCGGGTTTTACCTCTCGTATGGGTAATCTTGTTAATAACAGTTCTGGCTTCGTACGGCCGTATGGCACACTTTCGATATGTGTAACCCGATATTCTGAGGCAGGTCGTGGTTGTTTTCCTCTCGCCTCCTCTTGTTCGTCTTCGCTGCTTGCAGAGTCAGCGTTCTTCCTTCGGTTCGGCACTTTCAATTGTTGTCTTTTTTCGTTTTCTCTAGATTTGTTGGTGTTGGGGGTGTAGCTTCGCCCTTTTAATGTCCAACACTCATCTCGATTGTGCCCCGATTTTTTGCAATAATTGCAATATTTCTGCAGTGCATTTACTTGTGCAGGTTTACTAGGTTTAGGTAATGCGTTTCCTTGGCTTCGGCATTCCCGTCCATAATGACCAGTTTTTCCGCATTTAAAACATTGTACGCTCTGATTTTGGGGCTGTCTCGTATATCCTGGCTTATTTTTGTATAGCGAGGCGCCCGTTTTTGTCGCGGTCGGCCCTATGAGCTTTTCTTCCGCGCTTGCTCCCGTTATGGCTTCTTGTAACGTCGCATATCGCTGCGAACGTACAAGTATTTTTAATTCGTCGCGCAATCCTATTTGAAAATTAATTAAAGCTTGTTTTTGTATCGTTTGCTGGATCGCGCGTTTAAACATACTGGAGTGATCTTCTCCTTCTATCATAGCGTCATATAGCTTCATGGCTAGTAGATCGACTCGTTGCCCAAAAGCATGTGCGCTTTCGTTTGGCTTTTGCTTGAGAGTATTAAACTCAATCTGCAAATGGGTAGTGCTCTGCTTGGCTTGATAGCAATCTTCTAATTGTTGCTTTAATTGAGCGAATGTTTGTATATCTCGCGTTTCAAAATCTTGCATCGCTTTTCCTTTTAATTTTGTATATAAAATCGCCTGTACTAATGATTCTTCGTCTGTAGGCTGTATATTATGTACCGCATATGTGCACGCGTTTATAAATTCTTGTAATTTCTGTCGCGACGTCCCATCGAACTCAGGGATCATGCTTCGTGCTTCCTTTAACGTTATAGCATTCGGTATGGAACTACGCCGATTTCTTATATCGTGTTCCGTCCGTCCGTAATTTTCGCTCGAATATCTTTCGTTTCCGGCTCCTACTTGGTCGCCGTTTCGTGCACTATTTTCTAGTGTTATTAACCGTTCTCGTAATTCGCGCGTTTCGTCACGCATTTCTATACGCGATTCCTCTTGCATTTTCTGCATTTCCCGTAATAAATTGTATATTTCTCTTACGTCGTGCGTTTCCGTAGATAGCGGTGCGTACTGTGCGTCAGATTGTGACTGTGCCATTTCGGTTTCCTTAACTTGCGCTTGTGGCTGGTTTGTGTGAGTGCGTTCTTCTAATAGGGGTTTTTCCGTTCGCGTCTCTTCGCCGTTTTCCCGATAGCATTCGCTAGGGTCGAATATATCGCTCTCGTAAGAGGTCAATGAAAATTCTCGTCGCAAGGATACTCTGCTAGGGGTTCGGCTAACGTATGGTCTGCTTCTACGCGGTTTTTCGTCCGTCCGGTCAATGGGGTCGGTTGAGAATAAACTCTCGTCAATCTCACCAAACGGAAACTCGCGCTCAGTAACAACGTTTTCCGGTAACTCGGTTTCGCTGTCCGAGTGTCGCGTTTCTAATGCTACACGAACGTTATCTAAAGTCGCTTGTGTTGTCGCGCGCGGACTATTTACCCGTGGTGAAAATTCGTTGATTAACCACGACGCATTGGCTATCGGCGTTCGGGGAGGACTATTTTCTCCCGACATTCACGCGTAGTACAATTTTAAATTTTCTCGACTTACATTAGAATTACGGCTCGCATGGTCGCTCGCAGGCTCCGTTGTTTGCGGCTGGCCCTGGCGTGAAGATGCTGGTTGTCGAACGCAGTTGCTGCTTCTCGTTGTTCGCTGCTTCTGCGTTGTCCGCTGCGTTGGCGTTGTCCGCTGCTTGGCGTCGTCCGCTGCTTTGGCGTTGTCCGCTGCTTTGCACTTGGCCTTGGGTGTTGGCCTTTTATTTTCTTTTCGCCCTTTGGTGTCCTTGAGGATGCCTTGATCGATCCCTTTTGGCTCAGTACCGTTGTGGATACCTTGGTCGCTCAGTACCTCGGTTATTTCAGCCGGTCGATCTGATTCTTGGTCAATCCACAGATGTTCCACCGTACTTATTTTCTTCCTGGTTAGTCGTATTCAGCGCTAACTGATAGACTTTATTTGCGTACCTTAGGCAGGCTTGCTGTTGTCTTTCCTAGTTGTCCTGGTGCTTTGGTCAATCCCACCGCTGCCACCAAATTATGTTATGCCGCGTTGCCGATTGGTGACGGCTTACGGCAAAACGTTTATTATTTTTGGGATTTCTTGACCTTACGAGTTGGGACTCGGTAAGCACAAGCGGGCAGATTAGGAAGCGGTCGGGTTCGCAGGTGAAACAAGGTGTAGGCGTCGTTAAATGAACTTCACTTCGTTTTACTTTATATTGGAGCTATATTTCAGCGCTCCTGTTACACTCACTAACTTACACTTGTAGTTGCCTTTCACAATTATTATATCTCGCACGCGCTTTGTTATAATGTAGAACTTCGCGACAAAGCTTACGGGAACGGTCACGGGCAGAGTCTCCGGTGTATTACTCTCCGTCGCGGCTTCTTCGACGGTCCCTTATATTGCTTTGAGTTATGCCCTGTCGGCACTTTTCCGCCGGGTTCGACGGTCCCCCGAATGAGGTCGGTCAGTGACCGAGCGCATTCGCAATCTCGCTGTACTTCCGCGGTTCCGCGAATGTCAAAATGCGTTGTCGCACATTCTTATGCATATCGCAATAGTTCGATTGACGCGGAAGCTTGATGAACTTCCGCGTCCGCGTCAGCGTAAATTGAGGAGTCTTTCGAAAGACAATTTCCTCGAAATCTTTCGAAAGACTATTCTATAATTTTATTATAAATAATTTAATAATTACCCGTTGTAATTTTAGATTACAACACTAGAAATAATATCTCATATTAATTTGATTGCCAAGTAAAATAATATACTAGAAAAATATTTATAACAGTTATACAAATTTATAGATAGATCCGAGTATATGTTCATATATGATTATCTTTAACCTTATAAATATACTTTTACATGATCAAACATGAGAATATATAGGCATATAAGACCATATATGGCTATAACCAATCACAGAGCCGTATTAGCATCTTAAGATATTACTTAAGCTGGTCTTGAAATAAGATCTGATTATGAATACCAGCCTATGAAGAAGTAAAAGTGTACAAATTAGAAATTTGCACATTGCTTTCTCACCATTTTTAAATGTGCAAAATTAAGAATTTTGTTATTGATGAAAGGTTAAACACGTAATAATACTAAAAGTCAAGGAATGAAATATCATTGAAAACGAGTAAAATGCAAGTGTAACGAATATACAAAAAAGATTAGAAAGATGTTTCTGCCGTTACACAATCTTTTCGTGCATCATCCAGATTTTTCCATTCAACATTATTGCGTGAATCTATAGTAAAAAAAAGCTGATACTCTTCAATAACATTCTGAAAAAATTTTTCACAATCCGGCTATTAATTAAAGTCGTTTGATTTTTTACCCGGCGTTTTATGTTTTAAATATAAAACATAAAAAATAAAATATGTTAATGCAGAAAATGCTGCAAATGCTGAAAATATTCTCATAATTATTGTACCGCGCTAAATGATTTATGTGAGACACCTATTATAAAACTACCAACTGAAAACCCTATAAATTAATATTGTAACATTTTATTAGCAATAACGTCTATTAATTGCAAAAAAATATATATATTATATATTAATTTGTATGTAATTTTTATGACAAAATACTCATCGATAAGTGCACCCACGGTCTTACACACAGGTCTGGAAACCACGGTCGTGAATACAGGTCCGGAAACTCGTCCGTTTTTTTGGTGGTGGGGGTGACTCGCTTAATGACGATATTTTCATAGGTTTGCCATGTTACCGCGCGCGTCGCTGCGTTGCAAGGATTATTTATCATGCGCGTTGTCCACTAATCCGTTTCACTGTAAAGGTCCCCGCACAATGAAAAATATAAATAACAAGGAACAGATATTAGTGATTAAAAATAAGAAATCAGGAATAAAGCTGGCGTTTTAAATGAGTTCAAATGTGGATGAGTGGTAGCAAGAGATCAGCCTTGCAGTCTTACCATTTTAAGTTCGATTCAGATTATTGTTCTTTTTTTACAATTATTTTACGAAAAGTAAGATAATGTGTTATTTAATTATTACGCGTTATAGTAGTTATGTAAAAGGCATAGTACCCCAACATAGTCCCCGCGATATTCGTAAGATCAAATAAAATAGTTCATCTCCCGTTGTAAGAAATAATATTTATTAGAGATAATAAATACAGAATAAATACAGAATAAATAAATACAGAGGTAATAAATGTGAATTAAGACATGATTACTTTTTAAAATTTTACTTCCGTTTTTTATTCACAGAGTAATTGTTTATGTTTACAATTATAATTATGTTTAAATTGTAATTACATTTATTTATTATGGAATATTATCACAAACTTAATTGTCGAAATAGTTTATTGATTTGTAAGTTTTGATAATTTTTTTTTCTGCACAAATTTTTTTTTCTTTTCATTCTCTTGATATGTAAACTGTCTCATTCTCATTCAAACATAATATTGGAGTGTATATGACAGGAGATGTGAGGCATGCGTCATGCATGGGAATGAAAAAGGATATGAGTCCAAAACTTCATCTATTGTTTCATCAAAGACATGTTTGCTTGTAGCATGCTTAGGAAAACAATTCTCGATAAAACGTATCAATTGAAAAAAAGTTGTGTTAGGATGAATCAGCCTTCCATTTGATTTAAGGTCGACTAATTTAGAAAGCGAATTGTGATTGTTGGGATCCTGTATTAAGGCTGCACGACAATTTACACATGCACCATAGCACCGCAATACTTGTTTGCATACGTAGCCTAGAAAATGTTAAGATAATGGTTGTAAATATTATGAAGGGGAAAAATGTGCGTACCAATGGTCAGGTAATAGCAATCCAAGATGAAAAAATGAGATTGGTTTGGGTACCATCCTAGTTATGTGCCCATTTCGCCATATAAGTAGTTTTTTGTGTCATTAGCAAACTAACGGAGTCAAAGCAGACAAAATCGGATAAATCTTTTATTGCTTTTTGTATCAATCGCGGCGGTCTTTACAAAGTATCAAAGTTCTACGGTGTATTTTGCCTATGAAAGTCATTATTATCCTGTGTAAAAAATACAAAGATATATATTCAATTTATGACATTACCAAGATGTACCAATTACAAACCAATCTTATATTTTGGACTCAGAAAAGTTCAAACTTATATTTAGGCAAAAATAGTTAGAAGGGGAAGGTATTATAGTATCTAATAAGTATCGACTATCCAAACAATAGTGATATTTTATCAATTGTTACTCTTGATATAAAACTTGTTAAATAAAAAAAATGTATAGCATACATATATAAATCCCAAGATTAATTCAATATAAAAATTGTAGACTCGACCAGATACCAAATTTGCCTGAAAGACACATACTCAAACGATTAGATTCATATGAATAAAGAACTGTAAAAATAACTGAAATGTAGAAAATAAAACTTTGCACAACTATGCAAGTAATACATAACACTTTCAAGAAAACCCCATGCGTACAGCAACCGCATGCAAATAAGGCCAAAACAGCTTAAAAAAGTGCAATTAATTGTAAAAAGAAGTTTTAGAAATATATTAGTTTTCACCGACTTGGTCTTAAAATTCCAGTAATACCTGCTCAATGTCAATTATTAGTAGATAAGTAAAACAACACATGCAATTTTCATAATGCTAGTCTAGAATGTTATTAATTTATGTTAATTAATTTATGTTTAATTTATATAATTTATACTTTATACATTTCTATTTATAAATCGCATATACATATAATAATTCATTCGACGACGATCAGAGCAAATAACTCAAAAAGCAGATTATCATAGTGTGAAAGTTGTTTCTGAAGAATGCATTTCGTGTTTTTTTTTCTTTTAAGGACAAATTTAGGGGCGGAAAAAATCGGGAGATGTTATTTGTTAGTTTAGGATACCTGTTGCGTAATAAATAATGCAATCGACAACACTAGGAAGGGTGTAGTCATAGTCGTCTGCGAAAATATCTTGATCTTCGATATCTTCGCTGTTTAAAATCTCGTCCAACCTATTTCTTATTTTTTCACGGTTTTGTGTCATTTTTGAATCCGGTTTTCCGCTGATCTCTTTGAAGTCATTTACTGTAATCAGTATCTTTTGTACAGGTTCAGATACAGTACAATTTCCGTACTTCGGCGGTTTCAAAATACTATATATCGAAAGTAATTTATATAGGTGTAGAAAGGTCGGGCAAGTCGGATGGTCATTACAACCCGCCGCTTGACGGATGGTGCCAAAAAATTTCTGAAAAAAAAATGATCCTCAGGGATTAAATAAGGTATTAAGGTATTATTGAACAATTTTACCTCCAAGTTGTCCTGGTTCACTTTCCCAGTTAATAGGTATTTAAAACCGTAGCGCGTTTCCAAATACTGACATAAGTCGATCGTAGATTGCAACGACAAACGAAGACCTCTTGCGGTCTCCGGAGTCAAAAACTCATGCTCGTTAATTTCCCCCTTATTTTAGCGGTCTCCCAGTCGTTGAGCCATTGTATTGAACTTCGTAGAACCTAATCATGATAACGTTTTAAATTGTATGAAGATAATAAAAACTGAAAATAGTGGCAAAGACCTTAAACAGAAAGTCTATGAATTCAAGCAAGTCTATGAATTCAAACTGTGGACGCTATTTATCAGTTAAATGACACAATTGACGTTTTCACGATCAATGTTTACTTAATAAAAACTAAATTTTCGTTTATGGAAACGTAAAATTTTACATCGAATAAAAACAATTATATAATTCTAATTGCCTATCGAGTGCGTAAAAGTCATGACAAAACCGAGGCCAGTATTCATAATCAGATCTTATTTTAAGACCGTCTTAAGTAATATTTTAAGATGCTAATACGGCTCTGTGATTGGTTAATGACATCTTAAGATTGTACTTAAGACGGACCTAAATATAAGAACCGACTATAAATACCGGCCCGAGAACTACATTGGATGGTGTGATAGAACGTTTACCTGGAAATCGTGAGAATTCGAAGTAACCCCTTGGTTCGGAACTTTTCGATTTAGAGCGTCGAACATGTTATTCATTCGCTTACAAAACTCAATAGTCGCTTCACAGCCTTCTAATCCTTGACACTTTTGAGAAACGTAGAACTGAAGCCCATTCGCTACTGAATTGCTGAATATCTGATAAAAAATAATTTAAAAAATTTATACTAATAAATTATTTAAATACATAAATTATTCAAATCGTATTATTTGCACCTGTGTTGCAAGCTTAACACGCATTTTAGCAGTATTATCCAATTCTACGTGTCTCAAAGTCAGCCGAGGACATGCTCGAGCGTTTCCTAATTGATTACTGTCCAATTTGTGTAGAGTTTTAAAATATTCCCACTTGATCGGATCATTCCTTGAGTTTATCTACAATAAAATGTGCATACAAAACGAGACGTATAGTAGTATAAGAATTCTATCAATATAATTTATATTAATATAAATTTATATACATACTCTTAGTATTTTTTTGTTGTATAAACGATTTCTCACATTCTTCACAAGATGAGGAACATCAGACAATATAAACACGCGGCGATCATTATCCGAGAGATGAGTAAACCATGTCTGAGTCTCATTGATTGAGCTTTTTATGCCCAGAATTTTTCCCATCTTCGTATTTGTCGCAGCTCCATCGGAAACAATTCCATGCACTATGGCCCCAGACTCCTCCAACAAAACAATTGCTTTAATAGCTAGTTTTGCTAGTTCGTCGCCTTTCACGGGATTTTTTGATGCAAAAACTGCCACTGGCTGTGTGTAGGTGTCTGCGAGTGGTTGAAACATTAACACAAGTCCGTGAGTTGCTTGATCTTCTATACTTGTCGCTTGGGGTCCATCATCACCAAAATCAACTAATCCCGTATAAGTAAGGTTTTTCGAGCATACAGAAATCGATTTTCGGAGATTGATCTCATCGAGCAATAATACTCCGTGGCGTTGCATCGGTTTTTTAAAAGTAAAACTTTTTTTAGCAGTTTGAAAAAATTGCTATCAAAGCCACATTTTGTGTTAATCATTGTAAAATAATTTCGAATAGTTCGGGTACACGGTAATGGGATAACGTTGTTTTTTCGTAAAAATTCGTAATATCCATGTGAACGTATGTTCATTAACATACAGAGCATTATCCATTCTTCTGAATATCGGTGACCTCTCTTTTGTGTTTTTGCTGAAGTTATTATTTCTTTCAATGTATTTTGCAGTGTTGTTGGTATATTCAAAGAAAAAATTTTTTTCCAACGTTTCGTCTTGAATATTTGCCAGCTCGTTTTGCTTCGAGTTTAACTCATCTTGCAACACAGTGATTCGATATTTTGATCGATTTTTTAATCGACGCGTTTGGCTCAATTTTTTCCTCAAGGCATTTATTTTCTTTTGATCAATTGGATTTGCGAGACGCGCGACTCTCTTCACTTGGTCACGCTTTTTAGGACGTGCCTTTTTTTGAAGCAACGTGCTTTTCAATCTTTTACAATGTTTGCACCTTTTTCTTTTGGTAGTCAATTCACAATCGATATGATGCCAATCATTGTTAGAAGTTCGATACGCAATGTCTCGTTGAATAAAACATTCTTCAACTGGCCCAACTCCTTAACAAACATGCATGTGCTCAAATTTCGATAAAATGATAGGTAGCGACGTTACATCGTTCATATTTTGCAAGATTTTAATTTCTTGAACCGATGTCAACCGATTTTCCATAAATTTTATAATCAATTATGCCATCTACGTCGATTATGACACTTTTGTCTACAATAGGACCATCTTTGTCATTATTGGTCATCAACTGTACGTGTGAAAGTACCAAATACCGTTTTGTTCCTCTATATAATTCGGTGAAACCCCACGAGTTTGGTATTGTGATTGACAAATCTTTGTACGCTATAATATATAGAATACAATATATGTAACGATATTATTCATATTGTCAGACCTTAAGGGCTTTAGCACATAGAAAAACTTAAGCAGTAAGACGTAAGCAGTGCCTGAACCCTAATTTTTATAATCTCTGCAAACGTTCGTATCATCGCCATATTTAAGATTCGTGTAGATAAAAGTATAAAAATTAATCAGATGAACACATTCTTAAGTAAAGATTAATAAATGGAACTTTATTGATATGGAACTTTATTGATACGGAACTTTATTGACAGAAACGATTACTAAAATGGAACTTTATAGATATAGAAACGATTAATGACGCGCCTACTACTTTCTCCGCCGCTGTTCTATTCCCTGGGCGATCCTCCAATATTTTCCTCTCAAGAGAAGGCCCGTTCCCATATATATATTCGTTCATATTTTATATTTATGTATTATTGATTGTTTGATGAACTTATTTATTTATTTATTTATTTATTTATTTATTTGTTTGTTAGTTAGTTTGTTTGTTTGTCTGTTAGTTAGTTAGTTAGTTTGTTTATTTATTTATTTATTTAGATTATTGTTACAAATTTATTTCATTTGCTTATTTATTCACTTATTTCTGTCTAGCGCGTATATTATATATTAATGTCGAGACTCTGTCGCGTTTCTTAACGTTTGTTTTTATATACATTTTTATTTTATTCATTTTTATATAGTTAGAATAGATATAATAACAGCAACACTTACACGCCATGCTGATAGTTTTTATGAGCCTTAGGTCAACTGAGTCCGATGTTCTCTCAGTGAAATTAGTTATTTCTTTAGGAACAAGATTGTCGCTCGTACTTATACATCTATCAGAAGACTGAGGACTTTGCTGACAATCAATTACACTCCTCGAATTCTCTGCATTGGTATTCGCGCTTTCAAAGGGCGAAAACTCGTCAATCTCATCGGCTGTAATAGAGTGTATAATATAATAGCTATTACAAAAATAGCATCATGAAGTGGCTGCATATAGTAGGAATTAATTGCTGAATTGCTATTTGAATTCATGGAATACAATAAAGCATGATAATATTTACTTTTCATATCAATAGACTCTGGAATAGGCAATGTGATATCGATGGATTTTGATAGTGTACAATGCACGTCTGAGTTAAACAATTCATTATTCGCATCATCAACGCATAATTTTTTCTCCTGCAAATTCTCATCTTTGGAAACCGTTGCAGTCGAGGAAGACTCATAGAAAATTGTAGGCACAGCAGATTTAGATAATCGAGTTCGCTGGTACTTAGTCTGAACGAATTAAATAAAATCAACTACAAATTGAATATCTGATTTTTCAAGTAATAATTACTATATTAGCAATCTTGCAAAACTAACCTGGATATATTATTAAAGTTCCTTTTAACAGAATATTTTTTTTTATATCTGAGCTTACCTCGGCTAAGACGTTTCCTTGTACATCGCGCATTACAAAATTTCTTATTATACATTCTTTATCGAAATGTTTTTCACATACAAACTGATTAGATTTCAGATCCTTTATACCCGGAATTGCGGATATCCATTTCTTTCGCATTTCATCACATTTTGGCACTTTAAAAACTGAACAATTTACGCGTACACTTTTGCACCCAGTCTTGCAATTCGGCACGACACAATATTTTGTTAATTTCATTATCAATTCCTTTCTATAACTTTATGCGTTCGTTACATTTAATATGTCAAAAAATTATTTGCGTTATTTAAAAAATCTCTAATCTCCAGCGCTCCAAGTGGTGATAGTGTCAACTACATAAAATGACTTCACTAAGCGGGTCACTCCCACCACTAGAGTTTCCAGACCTGTATTCACGACCGTGCTGGAAACTCTAGTAGTGGGGGATGGTCGTCTAAAGCGACGAAGAAAATAACTCGCTTTGTGACCGCAAGAGTCGCTGGCATCGGTCAGTGTACTATGTGGTGGGACAAGGATGGAAATAATAATTAGTAAATTCAAAATCGTGAGTGCCAGATAGGCAATAATTGAAGTTCCAAATGAGGAAAGAAATAATAAATAACTTTGTATTAAGAAAAAACGTTTGAAATATTTTATTATACGAATGCGCAAATTAATAAATTGATAATTTATTCTTAATTTACAATATTTATTAAAGATGACGCAGTATGAGAGCGGTCGACTTGTATTAATTCTGATTCTTACCTTATGTATGCCTCGGTTTTATAAGATTAATTAGAAAGTTAAAAGCTATGAGTAAAGAAAGTAAATAATGAAGTAAATAATAATCCGTTTTGAAAATCCATAGTTAATTTACAAGTCACAATATTTACATTCTTATTCCAAGAATTATCAATGCAGTTGCACACACAATTAAGGTCGATACCAACCTTTTTACTGTGACAGTTATTTAAAGAAAAAAAATATGTCATATAAAAAAAGATTTACAGGAGTGTTTGGACAAGCTCGCGCACAAGCCTGAACTCTAGATTTAGATGAGGAAGGAACAAATGAAAAGAATCCGTTTGTTGAGAGAGAGATTACGTTTCAGGATTTATATGTAATTCAAATCAAAGTTTAAAGTGGGCAGAGCTACACAAAGAATACCAACATTTGTTGCATAGGAGAAGGGAAACTGCCCTAAAACCTTCCCAGTATTCGTGAACAAAATCATACAGAGATTATACAAAATATTATGGAAATACAATAAATGTATAAAACACATAAAAGAAACAAATCAATAGTTATTATAGAACAGTCCTTTCTTTAAATATGTATCATAATATACTTGGAGATTTTACTGAAGTCTTTCCTTATCATATAAAATCTTCTTCTTCTCTAAAGAAAGGATCGTTTGAAACAAACATAAATCAAATAATACAAGAATATCACTTCAGATAGAATTTATATAATCTAGAAAATAATGCATCAATCCTTCGTTTTAAGTAAAGAATTACTATCATCAGTCTATTCAGGGAAGTTACTTGTAACATTAATACTGATTGAGTATTACTAAATAAGTGTCGAAGTCTCTGCAAAGCATTGTACTATATTATGAGCGATTACTACAACATAAGCTATATTCACGACATGAACAACAATAGCAAAATAAGTGATACGTTTTTCACTGAATTTACTAGACTAAATCTTGTACTAGACAGTCTTTGATTGACACATTAATTCACCACAGCATGAACGCAATACTAGATAACTAATAATTCGCAAGATATTTATCAGAAGATTATAAAGTAATTGAATAAAAACTTATATAGCAACGCACGGAAACGGTTATTCGATAGTGTTATTACAATGCCAGAAACGATTTATATATTTCGCAAAGAACGCATTATCATTTAGTACGTAATACAAAGAAAAGTACACATAGCTCGCAAATTAACAAGAGATATTGTCTAATTAATGAGCAAGAAATAATCGTACAAAGAAGAATTAAAGTTTTTTTACTTGTCATGAAAAATGGTTGCAACCAAACTATTAATTATTTACTTTACTTTAGACTGAGCTCATTGTTATAAAATTGACTCGAAATGAATTGTGCACAAACCCGAAATAAGAGATGAGGATAACTTTCCCCAGAAGAACAAGGATAACCTTCCCCAGGAGAGCATAGGATCCTTTGATCAGGATTCCTAACGTAACGTTAGATGAACTTCTAACGTCTCTACTTGCTATTATGAAATGGTTACCTTGTGAGCAAAACAGATAAATAATTAGAGCTAGTCTTACAGAGCACGCCTCAGACTTTCTTTCCTCTCGATGTATAAGTAGCTGCTTGTATTCAGCTTGAGCAGGATTCCTCGAACGTTCCAGAAAATGGCTGCCTTCCTCGAACCTTCCACGTGCCGGTATGGCTCGCCAGAATGTATCTCGCTGGCTTCCTCTCAGTGACGATCGCTGTTGTCCATGAGGTTTTCCGATCCGTATATGTTTCACAATTATCTTATGTATCGCACACGAATAGGCCGATCTCAAATACTTTATGACTTAACTGCGAAAAGATGATGCAATTGTGCGACTCGAAATTATGTATAACGCACGATGTATCACGCACGGTATCCGCGAGACGACTGTGCTCGCTCGGCCGGGCTGCGCGCCCCTCCTAACATGCTCAAGCATGCGCAGTAAACACGTGCCTCGCCGCTTGGGACGCAGCGTTGTCGGCGCCGCTCGCGCGCTTTTTCCATGAACTACGTAGAACGCGCGGCTTGACATATCAGATTACAATCGACACTGACGGCCGCAAAAAAGAATAACACAATCTCTCTCTCTCTTTCTCTCAACTTCAAACAAGGAGAAAGATGTTATTTTCAATCCATGTTACTGTCCATGTCCTCAGGAACTGAAGAAGTCTTCCACTTAGCTCAAAGAAATAATAAATGACTTTGCATTAAAAATAAAACGTTCGAAATCCTTTTATTTGTTTTAAGAAAACCATTTATTCGTTTGTAAGTTTAGACAATTTCTTTTTTACAACAAATTTTTTAATTAGCTTTAAATTCTCCTGATGGGCATTTTGTCGCATTCTCAATCTTATATAATAAATTAAAGCATACGATAAAATATCCGAAGCGTGATTCATGCAAGGAAAGGTAAAGTTATACGTGTCCAATACGTATACGTATACGTGTCTTATACATGTCCGTTTTATATTGCCCGGGATCGCTGCTTGCCACTTTTTAAATAAATCTATTTTTTTCGGGACTTTAAAAAAATTGACCGTTTTACTTTTAAAGATTTATATAAATTTTAATAAATTTTACTTATAAATTTACAAAAATAACACAATTTACAAATATATCCACTAAAGTACTTTTCTCAGTACATGTCATTTTTAAAAATGCATTTGAATTAAGCGCAATTAAAAGATTGTTGTCACGTTACCATGAGTTATCATCTACACTTCGCGATGACAGCGATGCATGGTGACAACGCCGTGAAATAAATTCTTCCTTGCTATAAAACGACCATCCCCCACCACCAAAATCGGTCCGAGTTTCCAGATCTGTGTGTAAGACCGTGAGTGCACCTGTGTAAGAAATCTTACCGAACTTACTATCATGCATGCCTTGAAAAAGTCCTTGAACAGTAGTTGATGTACCGAGAGGTGTTACTACGTTCGCATAAACCGATATTGTTGCTATGCAAAGTGCAAAAGATAGCCCGTTCAGGATTAATTCTATAGAGGAATTATCCACCATGGCATTGGAGCGATAGATATTAAGGTATCTTTACACCAGAAGAAAATTAAACCACATGACCGAGCATATAAAGAAGAATTATGACTTTGAAAATTTGATATTTTATATGTGACGTTATCGAAAAAGTCTATTTTCCACATTTCAATGTAATAATTTGTTTATCAAATATCTTAAAATATTAAATATTAACTGCGCTACATATTCGCTAAACTCTATACTTTTGATAGGGCCGATAAAAATACAGAGTCACTGAGTATTTAAGCAAAATATTTATGTTAAAAGTTGACTTAAAATGTGGTTTATAGATAAATATTTTTAATGGCGACTTTCAAGGAATTATTTGGCAACGCTGCAAGCTGTGCGCTCATATGTCATATTTCAGTTCATCAGGTACGGTTTATTATCAACTTTTATTTTCACAAATTGTCCCTTATTTTTGCCCACATTACTCCTCATTTTATGTTTCTTATCACTCATTATTATTATAAAATCTCTCTTTGATAAAAAGAAAATGTCACAATATTCTTTGATTAATGAAATTGACACTTACATTGACACTTTTGTTATCAACTTCACATTTTACAATCGGCGCCCTGAAAAGCACAGCGTTGCCATATTGTTCTGACAGTAAAATTTACCAAAAAATAAAAAATTTCTAAATACACATAATATTTTTACTTTTTTCTTATAATTAAACATAATAATTAATTATAACTTGATTTTATATAAGTTGAATGCAATATACAAGAGTTTGCTGAGGCCCTGCTTAAGCACCTACAAAATACGCTCCTCCGTAAAAGGAATACCTTAATCCTAACCGCAACGCGTAGCACACAAAACAAAATACAATGGTATAACCATATCCAAGCTTTTTTATTATTTTGCCTAAACAAAATAATGCAATATAATATTATTTTAGAAAAAATGATTTTAGCAGAGAGAAACCTGAGAGCGGCCATCCCGCTTCGGGGGACGCCTAGGGTTCCTATAAGGGAGTTGGGCAGATACCGTTGCCCGATTGTGATTGACTCCGCCATTTTCTAGGCAACTTCCGCACATGGCAATCTTGGCATAACTATCAGAGAGATCAAAACTGAGCCGAAACGTACGAAACGTACTGTGATCTGCGTCTGACCCTCATAGCCTTCTCCTATTTTAATCTCGAGGGTCCTCATATTATTTTATTTATTATTTTGACTTTTCTTTGATAAAATTTTATTATGTTCTTTGAAGGAGTATAAATTCTTCTTTCGAGTACATAATAAAGACTCTTTCTAAAATTTGTACATTTTAAGACTATTATCAAGAAAATATTTTCGCTTAAAGACAACCGTTACTTACTAAAAAAAAAAAAGGTAAATTGAGTAATCGCTTTTTTAAGCAGTAGAATTGATATTTTTCTGGTGTATGCATGTGCACACATATGTACATACGTACGCACAAAAAAATTTTCTATGTTGTTAGGAAATTTTATTTCTATTTAAAAAGAGCGAAAAACTATATCATCGCTTATAGGACAGGGGCCCGGCGTTACTTGCCGCTCGTGCGTAATCATCGCCGCTTGTAGTAAACAACTGCCCGCGCGCCGACCGCGGGGCGGCCGCATCTCGCCGCGCGCTTGGATTTGGCGGTGGGCGGGCTAATACGTCGATTTTTAATCATTAATAACTCGTCAACTATTGCGAAAATTGTAAAATGGTACATGACTTTTCGACTCAGTTTGGCTCGCTCTATCTAAATATGAAAAAAGTACCAACAATTGTGGGGCACCCTGTATATATATATATATATATATATATATATATATATATATATATATATATATATATATATATATATATATATATATATATCTTTATGGTTTGTATAATGTCGGGACCATTTCGGAGGTGCAATAACACATACCAGGACTTTTGGCACATGCTGGGTCCGACCCAGTAATTTTCTATATGAAGGGTAACTTATCAGGCCCGGTACTAGTTTATACAAAGATATGTAACGTAACAAAGTAGGACCATGTTTCTTTCCTAACCATTGTGAATTATAAGGACCGGTACCGGTAATTAGATACATGCAATGTAAAATACTGGGACCTTCTTATCTGAACAATTTTACTGAATTAAGTTGTAACATCATTCTTCGAGCGTATTCTTTTTTATATATAAAATCCATAATGTTTAGAGAGTCCAATCAAGCTGTTTATATACTTATTTATGTATATTTAGCACATAATGAATTATTTATTCATAATAAAGAACATCTACCAATATTTTACTATTTAAAAAGAAATATACATCAAGCTACTAAATGTACAGTGTGCTTTCTAAAACGCTATCTTTTACTAAAAATTATGTTAAAAATAATTAAATCATTGTTACTGCGTTGCTTCATAAAGTTGTAATTATAAATTTAAATTAATCAATTTAATTAAAATTAGAATTTAAATAATTAACATCAATAAATAAACTAAACAATTAAAATGTTACGAGGTCCTACTTTTTGTTGTTACAGTAAAGAAATTGATTTCCATACAATCTTCTACGATGATACATTGCAGAAAAAAGTTTTCTTCACTGATTTCATTGATATAATAGCAAATAACAGGACTCAGACCAGTTATACTTTTCGAATAATTTCATGTTCGGTTACTTGAAATTTTCAAATATTATATTTAGTGCATTATTTAAGAAAAAACTCACGAAAATAATGAAAACATAAGTAAAAATTATAACTGAAAAAAAACTTTTACTAGACGTATCGTCACATGCGAGGACCAATTTCCACGATATAATGGATAATAGCAGGACCGACCAATTAAATTATTCTTCGACAAATTTTACGTATACTTCGCATAAGCAATATTTTATACAACACATAATTTAGGGATTAAAAAGCGAAAATGATGGACTGCGAGATACCAAGAGATTACAGCCAAATCAAAAGTTATACTCGTATCGTTACACGACGTATCGTTACATGCGAGGAGCGTATTTATCGGTGCAATGATAAATAGCAGGACCGCCCAGTTTAACTATTTTTTAATTAATTTCATCTATACGTTCGGTTATTATTTGAGAACTTGCAATATTCTACTCGGTGCATTATTTAAGGATTAACACACGATGTTGGCCCACAAAATACCGACAGATTACAGCCAAATCAAAACTTATTCTAGGACGTATCGTTACATACGTCGTAGAGTGTACATTTTGATTTGGCTGTAAGTTTTTGGTATTTTGCAGTGCAACATTGTCGCGAGTTAAACCTTAAATAATGCACCGAGTAGAATATTGCAAGTAAGTAACCGTACGTACAGATGAAATTAATGGGAAATATTTAAACTGGGCGGTCCTGCTATTTACCATTGCACCGAGGAAATCAGTCCTCACATGTAACGATACGTCGTAGAGTACAATTTTGATTTGGCTGTTAATTTTTGGTATTTCGCGGTGCAATAATTTCGCGAGTTAATCCTTAAATAATGCACCGAATAAAATATTGCAAGTAACCGTACGTGCAGATAAAATTAATTAGAAAATATTTAGAAAATATTTAAACTGGGCGGTCCTGCTATTTACCATTGCACCGAGGAAATTGGTCCTTGTATGTAACGATACGTCGTATATAGAGTAAAAATTTTGATTTGGCTGGCTAAGTTCTTGATATTTCGCGATGCAACATTTTCGCGAGTTAATCCTTAAATTATTAAGACTTTAATCGACTATACTATGGCAATGATCATAATCGTGGCAACGATTATAATCGTCATGACAAATCGTCACCCCGTTTCGACTATGAATTCTGGATCTTGTAAAATAGACGTAATTTAGATGCATATATTATAAGCATCCTAAATTTATTTATTCAGATAGGATGCTTATAATATAAGCATCTCAATTGCATCAATTTTAGAAGGAGCAGAATCCATGGTCGAAACGAGGTGACACGACAATTATAATCGTTGCCAGTATAGTCGATTAAAGTCTTAATTAGGTTAGTTATTGATTGGTATAGTAAATGTTACTTATTCGGTTTCAATCTTTAAATAATGCACCGAGTAAAATATTGTAAGTAACCGAACATACAGATAAAATTAATTAGGAAATGTTTAAACTGCGCGGTCCTGCTATTTATCATTGCACCGAGGAAATCGGTCCTCGCATGTAACGATAGATCGTAGAGTATAAATTTTGATTTGGCTCTGTAAGTTTTTTATATTTCGCGATGCACCGCGAAATACCAAAAACTTACAGCCAAATCTACGACGTATCGTTACATACGAGGACGGATTTCCTCGGTAAAATGATAAACAGGACCGCCTAGTTTAACTATTTCTTAATTAATTTCATCTGTACGTTCGGTTATTATTTGAGAACTTGCAATTATCTACTCGGTGCATTATTTAAGGAATAACACACGAAAATGTTGGTCCATGAAATACGGGCAAACTACAGCCAAATCAAAATTTTTACTCTAGGACGTATTGTTATATGCAAGGACCGATTTCCTCGGTGCAATGGTAAATAGCAGGACCGCTCAGTTTAAATATTTCTCAATTAATTTCATCTGTACGTTCAGTTGCTCGAGAACTTGCGATATTTTACTTGGTGCATTATTTAAGGTTTAACACACGAAAATATTGGCCCACGAAATACGGACAGACTACAGGCAAATTAAAATTCTTACTCTAGGACGTATTGTTATATGCGAGGACCGATTTCTTCGGTGCAATGGTAAATAACAGGACCGCCTAGTTTAACTATTTCTTAATTAATTTCATCTATACGTTTGGTTATTATCTGAGAACTTGCAATATTTTACTCGGTGCATTATTTAGGGATTAACACACAAAAATGTTGGCCCACGAAATACGGGCAAACTACAGCCAAATAAAAATTTTTACTCTAGGACGTATTGTTACATGCGAGGACCGATTTTTTCGGTGCAATGGTAAATAGCAGAACCGCCTAGTTTAACTATTTCTTAATTAATTTCATCTATACGTTCGGTTATTATTTGAAAACTTGCAATATTCTACTCGGTGCATTATTTAAGGATTAACACACGAAGATGTTGGCCCACGAAATACGGGCAAACTGCAGCCAAATCAAAACTTTTACTCTAGGACGTATTGTTACATGCGAGGACCGATTTCTTCGGTGCAATGGTAAATAGCAGGACCGCTCAGTTTAAATATTTCTCAATTAATTTTATCTGTACGTTCAGTTGCTTGAGAACTTGCGATATTTTACTTGGTGCATTATTTAAGGATTAACACACGAATATGTTGGCCCACGAAATACGGACAGACTACAGCCAAATCAAAACTTTTACTCTAGGACGTATTGTTACATGCGAGGACCGATTTCTTCGGTGCAATGGTAAATAGCAGGACCGCCCAGTTTAACTATTTCTTAATTAATTTCATCAATACGTTTGGTTATTATTTGAGAACTTGCAATATTCTACTCGGTGCATTATTTAGGAATTAACACACGAAAATGTTGGCCCACGAAATACTGACAGATTACAGCCAAATCAAACCTTTACTGTACGACATACACTGATTGTGAGAAAAGAAATGTTCTGCATTTTAGTAAATATTGGTTTGCATACAATTGTGACCCCATTTACTAAAATAAAGAAAATTTTCCTTTTTTACATTAGTACACGTGTATTTACTGAGAGAAAAGCATACTAAAATAAAAAGGAAAAATTTTTTTATTTTAATAAATAGAGTAACAGTTGTAGGCAAACTAATATTTATTAAAATGCAGAAAATTTTTTTCTCAGTGTCATCATTACATTTAAGAACTTTCCTCATTGCAATTTGTAAATAGTAGGATCGCCCAATTAAACTATTTGTTGATTGATTTCATCTGTATTGTCAATTACTGGCAATATTTTATTTGGTGCATTATTTAGAGATTCACACGTAAAAATGTTTGTCCGCGAAATATTAAAAGACTACAGATAAATCAAAACTTTTACTTTAAGATGTATCATTACATGCGAGAACTGATTATATCGGTGCAATGGTAAATAGTAGGACCGCCTAATTTAACAGAGAAAGAGAGAGAACATTAGACGCGTTCGGCAGACCAAGCCGCTCAGTAGCAGTCGAACGTGATTGGCTCTTACTTTTAGAACCAACTAATCAACGCAAAGTGTTGATTGGTTGGTTCTAAAAGTAAGAGCCAATCACGTTCGACTGCTACTCAGCGGCTTGGTTTGCTGAACGTGACCAATAAGACAAACTCAACAGTTGTGTCTGCTGAACGCGCCCAATGTTTCAAAGAATTATCTACGCGCTTGGAAGCTAGAATTTACAAATATAATAAAATAATGAATATATGAGAATTGTATTATTTCAATTTCCATATCTAAAAATACTACATATACTTTGTCTAAAAGTATATGTCAGAATATATCATAAATACGAAAGCAAGAATATTAATTCAAAAATTTCCATCAACGACGTAACGTCATATATGGGGTCCAATTTCTCCGAATAACAAAAATCAGTACCGGGCAATTAAACTATTACTATTTTAAATCTTGCCAAGATTTATGTGGTTTACACATATGAGCATATTGTTTTCATTATATAAATTAAAGAGTTCATTATCCGGTGGTAGGCTAGTTAAAAATTTGAAGATAAGATTTTAAAAATTTACATGAAAAATGTTGACTGCAAATTTTTAACTAGCCTACGAATAGACAATGAACGCTTCAATTCATATAATGAGAACGATTCGTTCATGAGACGCATAAATCTCGGTCAAATTTAATAAAAGCAATAATTTAATTGGCCGGTCCTGATTTTTGTCATTACATCGAAGAAATCGGACCCCATATATGACGTTACGTCGTTGATGGAAAATTTTGAATTAATTTCTTACATCCGTATTTATGATGTATTCTCACATATACTTTTAGACATAGTATTTGTACTATTCAGATATGGAGATTAAAATAATACAATGCTTATATGTTCATTGTTTTATTATATTTGTGAATTCTAACTTCCAAGCGTAGATAATCATTTGAATCGTTAACTTCAATAATATTTAATTAGCCTACGAAGCTAATGAATGCTTTAATTTACATAATAAAAATGATATGCCAATGAAACTTATACATTTTATTAAAAATTATCTAATAACCACATAGTTTAATCTGCTGAATCTGCTTTTCGTCGTTACATCCAAGAAATCGGATACTATAGTTGATATTATGTGATTGATGAAAATGTTTTGCTTTTTTTTATATATGCTATACCTTTGCAGAAGCTAGGATTCACAAATATATATTTGTATAGCATATATTAAAAAGCAAAGCATTTTTATCAATCACGTAACGTTAAATGTGGGGTCCGATATCTTCGATGTAACGATAAAAAGCAGAACCGGCAAATTACACTATTATTTTTAAATGATTTTTAACAAAATTTATAAGTTTTATTGGCATATTATTTTTTATATGTAAATTAAAGCATTCATCAGCTTCTCATAGGCTAATTAAATGTTATCGAATACAACGTTTCAAATGATTTATCTATGCTTGGAAGCTAGAATTCACAAATATAATAAAACAATGAACATATAAGCATTGTATTATTTTAATCTCCATATCTGAATAGTACAAATACTATGTCTAAATGTATATGTGAGAATATATCATAAATACGGATGTAAGAAACTAATTCAAAAATTTTCATCAACGACATAACGTCATATATAGGATCCAATTTCTTCGATGTAGTGACAAAAATCAGGACCGACTAATTGAATTATTATTTTTATTAAATTTGACCAAGATTTATGCGTCTCATGAACGTATCGTTCTCATTATATAAACTGAAGCGTTCATTGACTGTCCGTAGGCTAGTTAAGAATTTGCGGAGTCAACATTTTTCGTGCAAATTTTTAAAATCTTATCTTCAAATTTTTAACTAGCCTACGACCAAAGGATAAACTCTTTAATTTATATAATGAGAACTGTATGCTCATGTATGTGAACCGCATAAATCTTGGCAAGATTTAATAATAGTAATAGTTTAATTGGCCGGTCCTGATTTTTGTCATTACATCGAAGAAATTGGACCCCATATATGACGTTACGCCGTTGATGGAAAATTTTGAATTAATTTCTTACATCCGTATTTATGATGTATTCTCACATATACTTTTAAACGTAGTATTTGTAGTATTCAGATATGGAGATTAAAATAATACAATGATTACTTGTTCATTGTTTTATTATATTTGTGAATTCTATCTTCTTAGCGTAAATAATCATTTGAAACGTTGTCTTCGATAATATTTAATTAGCCTACAAAGAGCTGATGGATGTTGTAATTTAATTTACATAATAAAAATGATATACCAATGAATCTTATACATTTTATTAAAAATTATCTAATAACCATAGTTTAATCTGCCGAATCTGCTTTTCGTCGTTACATCAAAGAAGTCGGATCCTATATTTGATATTATGTGATTGATGAAAATGTTTTGCTTTTTTTTATATATTCTATACCTTTGCAGAAGCTCTAGGATTTACAAATATATATTTGTATAGCATGTATAAAAAAGTAAAGCATTTTTATCAATCAACGTAACGTCAAATATGGGGTCCGATATCTTCGATGTAACGACAAAAAGCAGAACCGGCAGATTACACTGTTATTTTTAAATAATTTTTAACAAAATTTATAAGTTTTATTGGCATATTATTTTTATTATGTAAATTAAAACATTCACCAGCTCCTCATAGGCTAATTAAATATTATCGAAGACAACGTTTCAAATGTTTATATCTATGCTTGGAAACAAGAGGATTCATAAATATATTAAAACAATAAATATATGAGCATTGTGTTATTTTAATCTCCATATCTAATAACTACAAATACTATGTCTAAAATTATATGTCAAAAATACATCTAAATACGAAACAAAAAATTAATCCAACACGATTAAATGTATTAAATGACGTAATTTAATATGTAAAGAAACACATAAAAGAGGAACTTCTGTCTCATATGTCATTTTTAGACAGAAAAAATAACACACTTGGATTTGTAGTGTACCAATAACCGGTACCTATTAGAATATATGCTATCATCTAGTCTATCTTCTTAATGTATCTTTAGAGTTCATTTTCTCCGTTTTCACAAACTTTGGGTTAGCCCATTATAACAACAAGCTCTTCAAATATCCTAATATACATTTGACGACTTTCTTCTTGTACAATTTTTAGAAGAATTGTAGAATTTTACAAATAATTTTAACAATATCTTTAGCACATAGAGAAATCTTGGAATGCAATTCACTTGTAATTTCTTTACGTTACGTATCCACAGTTTAAAGAAGTAAACTAGAATTTTTACGGTCCCATTAAATTACCATACAAAAGAAACTTCCTTTTTTTGATGTAATGTTTAATATAATGTATACAAACCACAATTAATTACGAAATACAATGTATATGAGTATCACAAAACTATGTATACTGCATTTTGAGTTATGTATATCATGTATAATCAGTTTTTAATGCATTTTTTAGTGGTACCGATAAATAACAAAGCATAAAAAAGGACTAAATTTTGATATATCTTTGTTTATAGCTTATACATATGAAAAATAATTACAAAATGTTCATTAAGATGTTGACGTATATCAATGTATACTTATGTATATGTTACTTATAGTTGGTCCTAGTATGTGTCAAACCATAAAGATATATATATATATATATATATATATGTATATGAAGTCGAGACCGAGGATTAATGAACAATACTATTATTATTATATAATAATAATAAAAAAATTATTTTGTAATTTGAAAATAATTTCTTATTTTTTTATGAGCAAATCGTTAACTTTCTTAAAATTCTTAGAAAATATGCGAATAATTTTAATGATTGTCAAATAATTTTTCTAGTTTATATGTATTACATAACAACTCATTTGCCTAAAAAAATAAAAATGCAAAAAGAGTTAGAAAAAAACCAGGACTCGAACTTGAGACCTTCAGCATTCTGCCGATCGTCTTATACTCGCTCGTTCACGTTTACTATTAAAAAATTGCTTCTACCGGCTCGATAGATTACGCACATGGAAACTTTAAGCAATTTTATTTAATTAATTATTTGACATTGGCACAAGTTACTATTACTACGTTTACGCGAGCGTTACTTCTGTAGTAACTTACGATAATTCCTTCGCGTAAACAAGATTTTCCTTCGCGTAAACGGAATTTTGTAGTAACTTACGATAATTTACTCCGCGTATACGAGTGATATATCGTAAAAGTTACTACAAAAGTTACGCTCGCGTAAACGTAGTAAATGTCTTGTAAAATACATATAGTAAAATTAAAGGACAATTTTTTGCAATCACAGTTCTGTGTATTTTACTTTTACGAATAGATTACGTACATATTATTGTTGCTCAACGGAAAACGCGAGCAGGTGGTGGTCTCTTTCGTCATGAGATAATGTAAAAAATTTGTTTTTTTAATATTGCAATAATTTTAATCTGTATAAATTAAAAAATATATAAATAGATAAAGCTCGTATGTCTTAGTTAAAACAAAAGCCAATAACCGAACAACAGGATTCTAAATATTATAGTTTAATATTCCGTCAAAATAACTGTATAGCGCCTTGTGCATTCAGTCAAGGAAATGAATCATTTAATAATATTGTCGCCAGTAAGCATCCTAAGAATCGTCACTATACGCTGCATCAGAATCATTGCACTGGAGGGTGGCTACAGCCGTCTGCCAAAAGAACCTCGGATCTCAAATATTTTAAAAGTTAACGAAAAAGCTTTTTTGCTTTCACCCAATCACGAAACTAAAAAATTCCGTACGGCAAAAGATCTGATTCACGAGCGCAAATTAAAACACCTCAAGACTATCGAAATAAAGCGAAGAATACTTTTTGCAAAACAACGTTGATTTAGTAAAGCTATACTGCTACAGAAAACCGAGAAGGTATCACGTATCAATCAAATTGTGGTTTTAATACTATATCTTATTTTCAGAAATACTCGGTAATTCATTGTTTTCTTTTATTATTTAAAATAATTTTACTATATTTTCTTTTAATGTTAGTAAATAACTCTATTAAAAATATACATAATATTTTTATAGATAAAAAGAAGTCATCCATTGATTTCAATAATTGCAATGTGATACTTTTTGACATCGAAACTACTAGAATGTCTAAATTATCAGAAATTGTTCAGGTTGTGGCAAAAAGCAATTCTTAGCTATAGGTTGAATTTGAAATTACAGTTTTTGCTACGTTTTAGATTGCTGCTTGCTCTGGTGAAAATAATATCTTCAATGCATATATTGTTCCGTCAAAAGTTATGTCCCATCAGGCATCTATAGTAACTGGATTGCGAGTGACGAATGGTGAAATGTTTTTGCATGAAAATCGCCTTGACATTCTCCCCCCTGGCATGGCTTTTTCAAAATTTCTTGATTATTTACGTTTACAAAAAAGCAATATAATTCTGGTTGCACATAACGGATTCAGGTATATTTTAACTATTAATTTTTAACTTATAATTAATATAAATACTATGTAATCGTGTTTCTAACAGATTTGATGCTTCAATAATTATTCGACATATGAAGAAATTTGGTCTTTTCGAAGAATTTCAAGAGATTGTAAAAGAATTTGCTGATACTCTTGAAATATTTCGAGAAAACCTTTCAGCTCGAAAAAAAAGAAAAAAAAGTTTAATCAAGAATCACTTGCTTTTATGATTTACTTGGTGCTGATTTAGTGAATGAAATGCAAATGCACAATGCTGTATCTGATGTCTTAATATTGAATAAACTTCTATTACATACCTGCGCAATGCACGAAATGATGTCGTTAACATTTACAGAATAGGTGTCTTAGAATTTAAAATAAAGAATTACAAAATTAATAAAAAATGAAAATGACAATGTCATGCATTTATCTATATATACATCTCGTAATTTTCTCTATCAATAAATTGTTGTATACTATTATGGGCGCTTGTTACTTTTGCCGAGCGGTATTTTACCTTAGTCAGCTATGCTTATTCTAACTTTTTCAGCTACTGGTGCGTGAGTAGGAGTTGGCCCAAAGATTGTGAATCGCAAAGGGGTAGCAAGGAAGATGACACAGATTTGCATTTAACGATTGATATATATTTACACTATATACAACTGTGAATGTGTCAGTGTTTGTACTGTTGTTTGCTTGAGAATGATTCTGCCTCCTGTCGGTTTGGTCTGCGTGGCCGCGTTTCTTCCTAGTCTGCGTGACCGCGTTTCTTCCTTCCTTCCTTGGGCTGGTTTCTGTGAAACTTTGTTATGCTAGGTCTACAATGCGAGTCGTAAAGTCGTGAGTCGTAAGAATTGACACAATCGAATTTGAGAAGAATAATCGACTGTGATTGGTCAATTCTTACGATTCACGACTTTACGACTCGCATTGTAGACCTAGCATTACGTGTTAATGGCCTTAAGGCTATTGCACGTAACAAATTTTTAGTCTTAATCGTAAGGCCGTAATGCCCGGTGTCCACAATGCAAGAACTTGGTCCAAGTTTTGGTTTAAGCCAATCAACTTGCAGCTCTTACAGAAAAGCAGCAGTTTCATTGGCTTAAACCAAAACTTGGACCAAGTTCTTGCATCGTGGACACCGGGCATAAGAAAATAGACCAATCACACTCGATTATTCTTCGAGCTTAAGGAGAATAATCGACTGTGATTGGTCTATTTTCTTACGGCCTTACGATTATGACTAAACTTTGTCGTGCAATGGCTTTTAAATACCTAGAGAACTTGGCCGTATCGCCACTGACAAGAGGCGGGTGCTATTAATCAAAAAAGAAGAACGTGACGCTTCAAAGCATTTGTAGCATCACGGCCGTCAGCCATAGTGCCAAGTGCCATAGCACAGTAGTGCTCCGAAAAATTAACCGTCGGTTAAGAGGTTAACAGATGTTGGAAATAGTGTATCGGTATTCTTCTTCGAATATCTTGATTGGTCTCGATACTCTCGATATATATTTTCGATTTGGATGTGAATTGTGAGATGATATGGGAAGTGATGGGAAGTAACAGCAGATAGTTGCATGTGGTATGCGCAAATTAAATTAATTGCTAAATTACGAACTGTATCAATCTGTCTAAATGCGAATACATGTTACGCATGATTCACTGTAATATTTATCGATTGAGCCTAAATTCAGCGAAATCGGTGAGGAGGGAGCTCTCCTTCAGATTTACCTAATATTTCTAAAAAGAGCGAGATACTCCGTTTCTTCGATATGCATAGGTTATGAGTGCATAACAAAAAATTATGATTAACAAAAGTATTAAGATTAACAAATGCGACAGTAAACGTTCTGTAACATTTTCTACAAAAAATATTCAATGAAAGGGCATCTCACGATACAGACGAAGTACACAAAGTATTTTAAGACAGAAGATTATGGCTAGGCAACTGATGCAACGAATGAGTCTTTTGCTGAAACCTCAGCCTCACCAGCCACAGGTTTTGAAACCGGCTTTGTCATGTTATGTGAATTCGCTCTTCATCAAGTCTGTTGCGCAAAGTAGAATGTTCTGCAAGCATGTGGACATAGTGGATCACACCTGCAAGATATCGAACTACGATGAATATCTCATGAACTACAAACCTGTTCAACGGATCTTGAAGAATACCCTCGTGGAGATTCTTGGTATATCAAGAATGGAAATTAACAAAATTGTCGAGGACTATCCGCAGCTAAGAAAGAGATCCAGAGCGAATATTCTAAATAATTATTACAATCTGATAGAGGCTGGGGTGCAAAAAAGTACTGTCATAAACAATGTCTGGTTGCTGGCGCATGAAAACAATAAACTCATTGATAAGCTTGATTGTCTCAAAGTTCTTAATATGGACAATAATCAGCTTGTACCATGGCTATGCTTGACTCAGGAGGAATTAGCAAATTATGTACTTTATACTCAACAGGATATGGATTCTTATACATATAACAGAATGGAATATCTTTCTCATAAATTACAGGTACAAATAAAACTAATATAAGAGATATTGGGTTGTCAATTATGATTATATACAAATTACATAATATTCTTAGTAAATAATATGTTGTAAATTGTTTTTGAGACATTCTATAGAAGATAATTCTTCCTTGTAAGAAAACTAACATTTCTTAAAATATAGAAGGTAGAAGTTTGGTCGTTTGTGGGAAAAAACTTCAATTAAAATAGAATTTGTTGGATAATAATATATTATGTTTTATGTTATAATATATGCTATAAAATTGTATCTCTTTCCAGTGCAGCATACAACGGTTATGTGAAGTAACAGTACTGAATTCATTCTTAATGAAAATTCCAGTTTCCTCTATAGATAAGAAGTTGAACATATTGCATGGTAAGTTAATGTGTGATTAAATAATAAGCATATATATTTGAAATTAATAAAATATCTGTAAAAAAGACTAATTTTAAGTAATCTCTTTGCTTTTGCAGAATATAATGTAAGCAATAACGATATACTAAAAGATGTATGGGTACTTCGATATAGCGAAAATCATATACGTCACAGATGCGAGTTGTATAAAGATACAGGACAGTTAAAGATAAAAACGTGGGCTATACGATGTCCGCTTAAAGTTATATCAAGGTAGATTTGATAATAAAATAAGATATAAAAAATTCTTATTTATAATTTTCCATTATATTTTGTTATGATATTCCTATCTCTTTTCGTATTTATTTATTCTTTTATTTAAATAAAATTTAAAAAATTTGCATGGACATACTGTTATGCAAAATAAATGGAGTATTTAAAAATAGAGTACAAAATATTATTTGTTCACGTATAGGGCCATTCAAAAGAATAAGGTAGAACGTAGCTTAATGCAACAATGTGAAAATGTTAGCGAATATTTGCAAAATAAATTGAAAGTTGACGAAGAAACACTCAATTCGGCTGCTAAGAAAGTGCCAGGTGTTTTTCGGGTAAATATAGCGAAATTGGATCAGTTAATCAATATACTACATCAGAATGGAATTACTAGCGATGAAATATTACGGCATGCACGAGTCTTCTATTTCAATATAGAAACTGTGCAGAATCGAATTGAAATGTTAAAGAAGGAAGGTCTTCTTCCAAATCTTGCGGTGTTAACACAAGCTGAGCGAGTGTTTGAACAGTATGTAGAAATTATAAAAACAATAAATATATAGAAACTTAGTGTATAATATAAAAGTAATTCAATTATTGACTTTTTATTTTGTATACAGCCATATAGAGATGAGTAACCTACGGCGGAAACTGTTGCAAGAACACGGAAGTGTTAAAAATTTCTTACTCGATCAATTAGATGTGGACAAAAAGCTCCTTGAAGAAGTAATTACAAAACATCCGTCTATCTTACGAGTAAAGTTTAAAAAAGTAATTGAATTGATCGATGTACTGCGACAAAATGGTATAACGGGTAACGACATAATAACACATCCAAGAGTTTTTTACTTTAATACTGAAACACTGCGTAAGCGAATTCAAATACTAAAAGAAGCCGGTATACCGCTAAGAATCAGTTTAATACTGCGTAATCGAAGAACATTAGATCGATATAAACTCAGATCACAAAATTCAAAGAACATTAATACATAAAAATTAATGTTTAGTATTTCTTCAATATTAACTATTTTTATAATGTACAAACTTGCAAAAAACAAATATATCTATATGTATATATATATATATATATATATATATTACTATTATATAAAACGCGACTGTTTGTCTGTCCATCCGTCCGTCCGTCCGTCTGTCCGCGAACTACTCATTCGTTAGTGGACCGAATTTTTATCAAGGGTACATGAAATAGGGGTAGAATTTCCCGGGTAGTGCTATAGGGTGTATAGTTTTTTGTTACCGATTTTCTGAAAACCGGTTTTTTTAATTTCTTCAATTTTTCGGGAAATAATCGACCGAATCTCAAAGAATTATATGTGTATAAGTATATGAAACAGGGGTAGAATTTTCAGGGGAGTGTTATAATGTGTATAGTTTTTCGTTACCGATTTTCTGGAAACCGGTGTTTCTAATTTTTTCAAATTTTCGGGAAATAATTCACCGAATCTCAAAGAATTAAGTATGAAACAGGGGTAGAATTTTCCGGGGAGTTCTATAAAGTGTATAATTTTCCGTTACCGATCTTTTTGGAAACCGGTACGGAAATTTTTTCAATTTTTCGGGAATTAATTGACCGAATCTTAAAGAATTGTATATGAAGTAAGGGTAGAATTTTACGGGGAGCGCCATGATGTGTATAATTTTTGTTACCGATCTTTCTGGAAACCGGTTTTTTTTAATGTTTCCAATTTTTCGGGAAATAATTGATTGAATCTCAAAGAATTATACATGAAGTAGAGGTAGAATTTCCCGGGGAGTGCTATAAAGTGTACTATTTTTTGTTACCGATCTTTTTGAAAACCGGTTCCAAATGACCGAATCTCAAAGAATTGTACATAAAGTAGGGGTTGAATTTCCTGGGGAGTGCTATAAAGTATATAATTTTTCGTTACCGATCTTTTTGGAAACTGGTATCAGAAGTTTGACGAATTTTTCGGGAAATAATTAATCGAATTTTAAAGAATTGTATATAAAAACAGGGGTAGAATTTGCCGGGGAGTGCTATAAACTGTATATTTTTTCGTTACCGATTTTTTTGAAAACCGGTATCTTTTTGGAAATCGGTTTAATTGAAAGTAGTATTTTTCAATTTACAGCATTTTAAAGAGAGAAAAAGAGAGAGAGAGAAAGAGAGAGAGAGAGAGAGAGAGAGAGAGAGATACTAATTGCGTGTCTTATTACATATGTTCTCCGGTGCGAAGCCCGGGTAACCAGCTAGTATATATATAAAATTTCAACTACACAGCTAATATGAAATAAAAAGAATGAGGGAAAATCTGTTTACCTATGTTATTAATACAAACTCCGAATATATCGAATAAAGTGCGATTAATCATTGTTTATATCAATAATAGCATTTTTGTGTTTTGGATATACTTCACATATCCAAAGGTAGTACTCGAGTTCAGTTATTTCTTACATTCATTATTTGTGATCAATTTAAAGATTAAAACAGATAGTTTTGCATCCATTTTTTGAATTAATACTTATTTTCATTCACACTTGACACTTGATACTTTATTTTTATTCACATTTATTAAGTTTCAATTAATACACAGCAGTCTCAAAAAATTTATCCTCAATTGTGGATGTAAAATCCCTGGAATTCCTATTTATTTTGATCAATATTTTTTTTTCTAAAGAAATATAATTTGATTCTACATACAATACTGAAAAATATAAGAAAATAGAACAGCAAGTACGCATACAGAGAGAATGGAGAACAATTACATTTATTTCCCTTTATTTTTCATATCTAAAAGTTTATACCTAAAAGGAACCCCTAGAGCTCTACATCCACCAGTATGCAATATCCGCAGTTAAAAGAAATACAAAACAGACGAAAATATTGTATCAATCTTTTCTTATAAATATACGTTAAGAAAACGATTGACTTCCCGAAGTCACCCAATTTTTACAAATGATAGTAAAAGTCTGCTTCATTTGTGTGCAGCACTTATGTCGTGACCATTGATTTCTGTCAACCCACAGTTTCTGCAAAGTTTCAACAGGCTCGATAAATGATTGTTGTTCCAAACTGCAAAATTCCCTGAGAGTAGTTCCTTTTTTAAAGAAGATCCTATCAAGTCGGGGTGACCAATTAACTTCGTTCCAATTTTCAAATCGTCTAACCATATTGTATTTCCAAGATGAAGGCAAATCTGTGTGTGTGTGTGCGAATAATTCATTCATCATATATTTTCTTTCTCTCGTATATTTTTCTCTTACTAATCTGACAAACTCTTACTTTTCCAATAATATAAGACCTTCCATCAAAATTTTCTGCGAACCACTTGTGCACCTGTTCGTTAGTATATTGATTCCACATATATTCCTCGTCCCATGGTACTACATCAGCTAAAAATATTTCGACAACATGCGTTGAAAGATTTAATAATTCCTCTGGGATATGCATTAATTTACGTACCTAAAATAGCAAAAAATTCGTTTATAACAAGAAGAAAGATTAAATAACATACTTAGATCTACATAATCATATTTCATATTTAATATTAAACGTGATCATTTATATTATTTTTTGAGAAATGTTCATGTTATTGAAAGAAAATGTTGAATGCAAAACTCGAACATAATATTAAATAATATTAAATATAATATAAAATAGTATATAATATATAATCTTACATCAATATATTCGTGTATAATACCACTGTCGATACATCTCACATCTACAAATTTTTCATCTGAATAATTTCTGTCATATCTGACGCGTCTAATCTGTACTCGTTTAAACGTGTCAATAGTTTCCTCCAAAACGCAAATATCACCTACATTTGTCGAGGTACACATTTTCCTATAATTAGATATACATATACAATAATTGTAAATGGAACAGGATAATGTGATATACAATCAATTAAAGAGAAAAACGTCATTTACGGTCCAGACTGGATCTTGGTAGCCTAATGATAATAATTGTTCTAATGATATTGTGTGAATTTTGTATACTTTTTCCAAACTCAGAAAATTGCGCCGACTTTTTGTCGGTCTTTAAAACACAGTTCTTTGTTGGAACAGTAAATCCACATTAATCGATAATCGATTTAAATTTTGATGCTAATAAGCATCCTTATTAAATCACTGTAAAGAATTTATTGCAAAAAATATCACCCCAATTAGGGTTCGAACCTGGACCTCCCCATTTCGTAATAAGAAAACTGCGCGCTGATTTTTTATCGATCTTTAAAACACAGTCCTTTTGGATATACAAGGTATTTCTAAAGTCTGATCCACCCTCCTGGATTTCGAAAACAGCTTTAGATATGGAAAAACGCTGAAACACGTGTTCGATTATTTGAATTAGACTGCTTATTTTATTCAAAAAAAATTTTTTTTAGCTCCCAGGGAGGCGGGAACGTGCAAATAAAAAATTTTAAATAGGAAGGGGGTCAAATTGTAGCTCGTTTTAAAGGTCTAATAGAAAATTTTTTTTGTGAAAACCGCAGATCGCTACAACCCCCCTATCAAAAGTTATGGAGAGGGGGTCAAAGTTACAAAAGAGCCTTTCTCGATTTTTTACTCATGCTAAAAGAAATGAACTTTGCGGCAAAATGTTCCTCTTAGTGAATACTATCAAAGGCATTCTTTGGATTTTATTTTAAGGTTCCTAAGAGATTCTGGGGGCTCTAATTAGAGGTTCCGGTCTCCTTCCCAATAAAAATTTTTTACTTGCACCCCCACCCCCCCAGGAGGCTAAGAGATTTTTTTAGCATAAAATAAGCAGCCCCTCCAAATAATCGGCCATGTTTCAACGTTTTTCCATATCTAAAATCGTTTTCGAGATCTAGGGATCTGGGTCAGAAACTTTAGAAATACCCTGTATATACAGGGTCTTATTTTAATCAACGCACTTGAATTTCACCGAAACCGATACGAGATATCAAATTCCTGTTTTTACAAGGTTGTATGGTATCAAGGGAGGACATATTTGATAAAAGAAATTTAACCTTGAGTAGAAGCGTTATGAACAAATAAAGATCTATTTCAATGTTTAAATGGCAACATAATTTTTTCAACACCTACGTTTGTAGCCCTTCTCATCACGAGCTCAACGCGCTATGGCTCAAGGTCGTCAAAAGTCAAATGACCAAATACAAGCTTACAATATTATTGCCTTTGTGCATATTTGAACTGCCATTCCTAGCTACGAATAATAATATTACATTTGGTAATTGTATAGATGGGGGATCACCTTGGATGACCTTGATATTTTAGTATGTTGTCAAGGTCACCCTCCTGAAGGTCACTAGCATGTTATATATCTATCTGTCCTTGTCTAGTGACCTTCAGAAGCACTCGGGGTCATGACCTTGACAACATATGTCAAGGTCAAGGTCATCGGAGGGTGGTCCCTATTACTGCATAATTACCGTTATTTATGCTTTCCAATACTCAAAATAGCTGCTATATTTTCCAAACTTTTTTTGTTAATAACTTTTTAACAAATAACGAGCGCGGGCTGAAACCTTCTGAAGGTCACTCAGGAGGGTGACCTTGACAACATACTAAAATATCAAGGTCATCCAAGGTGATCCCCCATCTATACAATTACCTTAATTTTTACATTTGCAATTTTGTAAAATTAAATGCGTCTACAAGATGCAAATTTTATTAAATAATTTTTGTTTTTTGCTTCCTCGTAAAAAAAACTTTGTTTTCGTAAAAAAAAATTTTTTTAGTTGCTTTTGCCAATGTGTTCAGAATGTTCTAAAACATCGAAAAATCGCTATTTAAAAAATGTCGGTATGTGTGTATGTATGTGTGTATGTGTGTATGTCTGTGCCACATTTACCGAAATTTCTATAACTCCAGAACTGATCAACCAAATCTTAACGAATTGTATATGAAATAGGGGTAGAAAAGACTGAAGAATATAATAGAATTAATAAAAATTGCTAATAATCAAGAGGTTCTTTTTTAATAAAAATTTGATTTTTTGCAGAAATGTTTGTTTATGCTTTAATTTCCGCAAATTTGGAGATATCGATCTATTTCTAATTTTATTATATTTTTCAGTCTTTTCTATCTCTATTTCATATATAATTCTTTAAGATTTGATTGATTAGACTCAGCTTTATACGTGATCAAAGGTCCCTAATTTTTAGAAAAATGTTTGTAATAGCTTTAACTTCTGTAAATTTTAAGATATCGGTTTATTTTTAATTTTGTTATATTCTTCAGTCTTCTCTATTTCTATTTTATATAGTTCTTTAATGCCGGTATTCATAGTCGGGTCTTATATTCAAGTTAAAAACGAGATGCAAGTACTAGTTGCTCTTACTTCCGCAAATATTGAGATATCCGGTTTTTTTTTTTTTATCAATAGAGTATCATTCAAGGAAGGTCGGTATTGAATTTGGTGATAATCGGTAAAGGGGTTTTTTGCAAGTAGAAACCTTTGCTCACAAAGCTTCCTCTATGAGGAAGCCAAAACAAATAGAGGAAGCTTTGTGAGCAAAGGTTTCTACTTGCACACTTTTACTTGTTTTACAACAAAATCGATTTCTTTCATTATTCTAAGTATAAAAGTATCAAGGTCATCAAAAAGTGAATACTTTACGAGATATTTCATTTTAAAAATATTGACAAAATTTGAAACATCAGAAAATTTTTAACGAAAGAGAGCTTTATTATGGTGTTTTAAAAACGTCTCAATAAGGACTACAAGAATACGCAATAAAAAATGGGGAGTTCCATTTAAGAAAACATCGATTATATTGACCTAGCCTTGAAAAGGTTACTCAAGGTCAATTCCATATTTTCATCATATAGCCCCCTTCAAACCATGCAACTTTTGTCTGAAACATTATTCCGTATCTTCCATATTTTTCGAAATATTTGCCTGGGGAAATTAATATAAAACACCCTGTATATTTTTTTAATTAAGGGGATCCTATAGTGGCAATCGTTACCGACATTTAGTTATATGCATTAAACCTTTAATTGGCTTTACGGAATTGCAAAATTCTTTTACAGAATTAAAGTACGTACAAAAATGTAAAGCACTCAGGTCAATTTTACATTAAAAACGAAAAAAAACAAAAAATTTAGGCACATAGAGCTGACGACAATACTTGCTTAATACAAAAATACTGCAGTTTATATATACAAAATGAGATACAAACGCCCTAGGAAAAACATTTAAGAACAATATCATGCAATTAGAACCATGCAATAGAAGCCTAGAAAAAAAGTTTAATGTATCTAACTTTTATATGTACAAAACCACATGCAGGTTGATAGGATAAGCAGTATTGCGTGTACCGAGATGTGGCGCAGCAATCGGACAAGGACAGATACCTATAGTTATAGACAAGGACAGATAGATATATAACATAAGGCGATTTTTGGCGATCGTTAGGTATGGTTTGGTAAATATACCAAAGTTGCTATCGGTGGTTGCTATTGGTTCTGGTGCAGTTTGGTACCCTTTGGTTGCTTATACCAGAGTCACGCCAAAAATCGCTTATAGAAAACAGGATTAGAAATGTTGACATATCGACATCGAAGAAGTTCGGCCTTCGCTATAGGATCCCCTTAAGCCATGATCAAACTACGGATTGGGATTGAGATTGGATTAAAATTTAATCAATCAGAATAAAGAAAACTAACTTCAAGTTTAGTGAACTTTGCTCTAATTGGTCAAATTTCAATCCAATCTCAATCCCAATCCGTAGTCTGATCACGGCTTAAGGGGATCCTGCAGTGACAGGCGAACTTTTTCGATGTCGATAATGTCAACCTTTCTAATTTTGTTTTCCCTATATCTGTCTTTGTCTAACGAAATGACATCTGTCCTTGTTCGATTGCTCGCCATCTATCGCAAGATCCGGCAACTACTGTTGCAGCTCTTCTTGTCATCCTGCATCCGTATTTGCATTACTAAAATAATTTTTCGATGGATCTTTTTTTGTACGCCGTGAATCTTACTTCTACTTGCACGGTATTATTTCTACATGTTTTCCCAAGGGCAGCGGATAAACATTATGTATGTATAAACAGCAGACGTTTTGTTTTAAGCAAATATTGTCGTCAGGTGACAGCTGTGTATGTGCCCAAATAAGTAATATTTTTAATTTTTTAGTGTTTTTGATATAAAATCGCGTTTGGCACCCTAGATTTTTGTGCGGACTTTAATTCTGTACAAGATTTTTGCAATTCTATAAAGCCAATTAAAAGATCTATCTAAAAACGATAATGTCGGTAAATCATACGGCTGCAGGATCCCCTTAAGGCTCCTGGTGACTCAATCGCCAATCCGCGTACACGCTTAGCAGAACTGTGAACTATAAAGCGTGAAATAAAAATAAATAAAAAATAAATTATTCTTGTAATGTACAGCGTCATTTTTTAGTGCAATTTTTGTATTTTAAATAATTGTCATAATATTAAAATGTGCCGAAAATTCTTAATTATTTTGTTACAATTTATAATATGTGAAAGCAAATATTTATTTCAATTCAGCAGGTGTCAAATAGCCTGTTTGCATCCTTGATTATGCATAATTCCAATTAAAAAAGTTTTCGGTATATTTTGCAAGTCTGTTTTATCAATTACAAACGCTATTTTATTGAAAAACATTTTTGTTTTTTTATTTTTATATTTAATATATACGTTGCAAGAATTTTCATAATATATTTTTTCGCTTCTGACACCATCAATCCAAGATAGCTGGAGTGAGTGAATAGGAGCCTTAAGAAAGTATATACCATAGAAATTCAAAGAATATATAAGAACAAATAATATCAAGAAAATTGTGAATATGCTCAGTACGTACCTATTTTCAATATTTCCGTAATAATTTTGTATTTTAGCCGTAGTTTGCATATACTCAACGTTGGAGTACGTTATTTTTTTCGATTCATCGGAATGTGGAATATGTTCAATAATTCTCGCAGAAAAATGCGTCGTATCGTGAACATATAATACCATCAACTTCACCTTATCATTGCTATAAAAATAAGATCTTGAAAACATTAAATAACAATACGATGAGCTAATAGAAAATTACTTACATCTGTATATTTGTTATTGGCGCATCGATTTCAGGAAGGATACAATGTCTGAATACACAGGTATTTTGGTCTTGGCAGAAGCCAAATGATTTCACATTGTCACATAGAGCATAGTCTTTCTTATCCCTCTCTAATGTAATTGCTATTCGCTAGAATCATTAGTTATATTTTATAAATAACTAAAAACCGTAATAAATTGATATTTTGAGGAGTAACATCTTGTTAGCTTACCTGAACGTAGTCTAACATTTCCGGAGATATTACAGTTTTCATTCGCTGCAGTATTCTTATTATACTTCGAAATTGTACATCGTTGTTCTCGTCAATAATTATACTAATTTTACAGTTAGTAGCATCCTTAAATTTAAAATAGTATTAGTTGCAGAAATAAAAAAAAGTTTAATATAATAACCTGCTCAGTAAAATAAAAAAGCAATCTTATGTCCATTTTAATGATTACCTGTGTCATATTATCTAAAAGTAGAGAAAACCTATAATTGAATTCATTTCTGAGTTTTAATAATACAGAATAATGTATCAGCCATTGAATATTAGTAAAACTAAGGTCAGACAGTACTGGATCAGTACATATCAATACTGGATAATAACCGCATACACATGATATCCAACTTTCTCGTAAAGCTGCAAATACACGAATTAATATATAATTTTCAAAAAGATAAACACTAATTAAATCAATATAAATTTAGATAAAAAATAAAACATTTCTTAATGTGATTAAAATGTCATTATACCTTGTATATCGGCCGATTTCATTTCTTCATGAATTAGCAGAGTTTTCTTTGTCAAAGTTAAAAAATTATTTAACTCTTCGGCTTCTTTGGCGTTTACACATACTATCGCTGTTCTCAATGTGGTGTAATCATCCTTCAATAGATCTAACATTGAAATAATTCAAAAATACATCAGAAATCTAATATTTTATGTATAATTAATATAATTAATCGACATTGATCAAATTTTCATATTTTATTTGCAGATTTTTCTTACCTAATATTTTTTCAATCTTATATGTAGACTTCAAAATGTAAAGTTTCGGACATATAGACTTAAAAACAACAGCTTCTATAAATGACGCGATGCATATATAAGGATTATACATCGCGAGATGTACAAATTTCTTAATCTGAACTGTCCAATTTGTGGCAGATATAATTATCTGCAATATCGGCCTATCATCACCTCGTGGCTCACGGTTCTCGATTATCTTATGTTTTTTGAAGAGTTCTCCCACCTATTAAAAAATTGAAAAAAATTCTAGAAATTTTCTATGGCAATTAATCCTAGGTATAAATGGTTTTACTGACCGAGTTGTAATATTTATCCAAAATTATGTCGGCATTGTCAAGCACTAAATAAGAAAGTCTATCGAATGACAATAGATTTTTGTACTCATTCAAGAATCGAGCCAAGTATCGCGGTGTGGTCACTAAGATTTGACAGCCGCTATATATCATTGCCTGAAGAAGCAAAAATGAAGAGTTCCTTATCTTCTACAGCTACACCTTTTCGGTACAGTAAATATTCGCCACTTAGCATTATTAAACGACCGATGAAACGCGATAGTACTTACGCAGTTACGCGAAAACTATTTCTTTTTAACATTTTCTGAAGTTAATTTTTATTTATTGATAGTAACATATAGCAAAGATATTTAAAACATATTTAGATAGAAATTAAAAGTTATCATAAAATAATAATTATTTTCTAACAAGGGAACCTCGCGAACTCGAAAATTCTGATTTTAATTAAACTTTCCACACATGTACGGGGAGTAAAAAAGATGAATTTAGAAATTTTTTGTAACGGCCCAAAACGGTTTTAAGAGGTGAAACCACTCCTCATATTTAGAGCGGTTTTTACTTTTTTCGATATATCTCGAAAAATATTTGAGATATCAAAAAATGTTTCAAATAAAAGTTTTATAGTAAAATCTCCTCTATTCAACAACATTAATATAATATTTTTTAAAAATAATTTTTTAAACAAAAATTTTTTTTTTTAATTTTATTAATGTGGTTAAATAGAGATGTTTTTACCATAAAACTTTTATTTGAAACACTTTTTATATCTCAAATACTTTTCAAAATATATCGAGAAAAGCAAAAACTCGCTCTAGTCGCTCTACATATAAGTGGTGGTTTTACCCCTTAAAACCGTTTTTGGGCCGCTACAAAAAATTTCTAAATTCATCTTTTTACTCCCCTTACATGTGTGGGAAGTTTCATTAAAATCAGAATTTTTGAGTTCGCGAGGTACCTATGTAAGTAGAAAAACAAATGAGTAGAATTCAATTTAAAAAAGTCTGATTACGGTAAATTTCGAAGCGTAGTACTAAGCCCAAACCAATATTACATTTTCTACAAATAGCTGTCTTTTGCAATTTTTATTACAATGCATCTTAACGGATTTCTCCTTTCAGACCTTTTGTCATTGTTATACACAATTTTTTTTTTTTTTTTTTTTTTTTTTTTTTAATAACAAGTATCTTTTTAATAGATAATTGAAATAAAATGAAAATCAACAATATCAACGCCAAAACATACTTTATTTCAAATTAAACAATCGACACACGGCCGTAAACGCTTAGTGGCTGTCGATTTAAATCGACGGTTATACCGAAAAGGTTAAAAAGATAATCAATTTTCGTAAAAATATAAATAGATAATTTTACCGCTACTGATTTATCCGATTTGCCATTAAATGCTGCGACGGATCTTATATTATTAAATGACCGCAGAAATGACTGGCACAAAGATTGAACAGAGATTACTTCAAATGACGAGGCACATAAAATTAATGCTAACGGACGAGTTGCACTACGTGTTTCCTGAAACAGATATCATTTATATCGATTAACATGTTCCATCCTGGACTTTCCATTCAGGCAATTTGATATTTTAGCTTTTCGATTATTATCGATAATAAGCACTTTCATATTAAATGTTAAGGGATCCTGGACAAGGGACAATTACCGACAAAAACAGTCAGGGGCCGTATTCTGAAATGCTGGTCTCGACTTTTGAGGGGCCATTGGCTATCTGTCTATTAAGTAGTCCAGTCACTATGTACATTTAAAAAAGACATAATTCTGACCCAGGATTTTTTTGGGGGGGTGTTGGGGGGTTCAAGAAAAGCTTAATCTCAAGTTTTTGACCTCTGTTTCCCGCTTGCTTTTTTTACGGGAGTAAAAAATGTGAAAAATGGTTTTTCCGCGATAACTCGGTTTCTAATAAAGTTACAAGGTCGAATCGGAGCTCATTTTAAAGTTTTTTTTACGTTCTACAAATTATGTCGTATGACATTTTGACGTATAATCGATTGTTTTCGAGACATCGAACGAGAAAGGGAAATAAAAAAGTATGAGAGATATTTAGTTTTTTTCTTTTTACCCATTATTGTCGTCCGAAATTGCAAAAATGCTTCAAATGAAACTTGTATAGCGTAAAAAAACCTACAATTTTTATTTGTTATTCATTTCATTTCGTTGAAAATTACGCCTTGTAAAGCGCCTCAAAGTGGAGAGTCGTCGCCATCGCGTCAGCGGTAAAGTATTTCTTTCTTGTAAACTTACTTCACAAATATTGTCACTTAGATATAAAACTGCACGCTTTCATGTGTTCTTCAATAAAACGGTAAGTGTAATTTTCGTTTCAAAACATCTGCAATGGCAAATACGTGTTTGATTCCCTTAAGAAAACTTGACGGTTTCAAAATAGCTACAATAATTTCAGGCTTTGCAAGATTTATTTGCAACTTTGAGGCGTAGTGCGATATGGAATTTTCAACGAAATTAAAGTAATAAATAAGAACATTTTACGGTTTTTATTGCTGTGCAAGTTTTATTTGAAGCGTTTATACAGATTCGTGTGCAAAAAACGATAAAATAGAAAAAAACAAACAAAAATGCTCAATCTTTCCTTTTCTCTTTCGATATCTCCAAAACTATCGATCGTACGCCAAAATATCACTGAACGTAACTTGTAGAGCAAAAAAAATCCTATAAAAAACACCTATTATGTTACTTTTTTGCGTCAATGAAGTCGGAAATCTTAGCGAAAGCGTTCGGTGCCGCGTATTGACGTAACCAACGCGCCGCTAACGCGATGACGACGACTCCCCACTTTGAGGTGCTCTACAAGGCGTAATTTTCAACGAAATGAAGTGAATAACAAATAAAAATTGTAGGTTTTTTTACGCTATACAAGTTTCAGTTGAAGCATTTTTGCAATTTCGGACGACAATAATGAGTAAAAAAAAAAAAACTAAATATCTCTCATACTTTTTTATTTCCCTTTCTCGTTCGATGTCTCGAAAACAATCGATCATACGTAAAAATGTCATACGACATAATTTGTAGAGCGTAAAAAAAGCTTTAAAATGAGCTCCAATTCGACCTTGTAATTTTATTAGAAACCGAGTTATCGCGGAAAAACCATTTTTTCACATTTTTTACTCCCGTAAAAAAAGCAAGCGGGAAACAGAGGTCAAAAACTTGAGATTAAGCTTTTCTTGAGTCCCCCAACACCCCCCAAAAGAAAAATCCTGGGTCAGAATTATGTCTTTTATAATCCGTTTTTTTTTTACATAGTGACTAGACTAAAGGGGATCTTGCAGTGACTGGCGAACTTCCTCGATGTCGATAATGTCAACCTTTCTAATTTTGTTTTCCCTATGGGAACGGGCATGATGACGTCAGCTGGCCAATATGGCGGCCATAATCCACTACGTCAACACGTGAGACATATGTGTGCTCACGCATTTTTGTCGATATAAAGATAAAGAAAGCATAAATCAGTGTAAAGTAAAAGTGAATCATGTTTCTAACATTGTTAGAAATCTGCAGATATGCAGACTCAACTCTGTCGTCTCGAAATATCGTGGAAGGAAAGAAATTATTACAAGCTGGACATATCGTATTTTGTTGAATGATACCCTTAATTGCAAGATGTTTGCAAACATCTAGCTTGAAAAGCGGAATTCCTCACAAAATTGAAGGAAGCATTTCAACTAATGGAGAAATTGTTAAAATGTGCTGCTCTTGCAAAGCAGAAAACAGCGGATGATGTAAACATGTATTGCAGCACTCATGTTTTGTCAAAGGTATGTATGTTTTTTATGTAAGTTAAATATTATAATTTTTTATAATAAGCTTTTGATATACATGTAGTGTAAGTTAAATTTATAGTATATATACTGATGACTTTAACAACCAATATTTTTTCTAACCTTAATGAACAGAAAGTTTTAAAATATAATCAGTTTATCGCATGTATAACTGTCAATTCACATGCAATTTAAGAAATTATTCTAAGACGATTAATTAATGTATTAATGCATAATTTATTTCTCTATTTTAATGTTTCATTTCTTTTTATATTTTAAGAGTTGAACTTTTGAAGCTTGACGAACTGTCTTGGACTGATGTCAAATGCTCCTGGAAAAAGAAAACCAAAGAAGCATTGCAACAGTATGAACTGATGCCTTTACTGGATCACCTTTGCATGCAAAAAATAAAAGCAAATGTAGTTAATGTGTCTGCAGAAAAAAGAGAGGAGATTAATAATAATTGGCTTTCACTCTCATCAAGTGCTATCAAAAAATATTTGTATTGTATGCAAGGGTGATCCAGTAAAGGCATCGATTCATACTGTTGCAATGCTTCTTTGGTTTTCTTTTTCCAGGAGCACTCGACTTCAGAGCATGACAGTTCGTCAAACTTCAAAAGTTTGACTCTTAAAATATAAAAAGAAATAAAACATTAAAATAGAGAAATAAATTATGCATTAATACATTAATTAATCGTCTTAGAATAATTTCTTAAATTGCATGCGAATTGACAGTTATATATGCGATAAACTGATTATATTATAAAACTTTCTGTTCATTGAGGTTAGAAAAAATATTAGTTGTTAAAGTCATCAGTATACACTATAAATTTTACTTACACTACATGTATATCAAAAGCTTTTTATTATAAAAAATTATAATATTTAACTTACATAAAAAACATACATACCTTTGACAAAACATGAGTGCTGCAATACATGTTTACATCATCCGCTGTTTCCTGCTTTGCAAGAGCAGCACATTTTAACAATTTCTCCATTAGTTGAAATGCTTCCTTCAATTTTGTGAGGAATTCCACTTTTCAAGCTAGATGTTTGCAAACATCTTGCAATTAAGGGTATCATTCAACAAGATACGATATGTCCAGCTTGTAATAATTTCTCTCCTTCCACGATATTTCGAGACGACAGAGTTGAGTCTGCATATCTGCAGATTTCTAACAATGTTAGAAACATAATTCATTTTCACTTTACACTGATTTATGCTTTCTTTATCTTTATATCGACAAAAATGCGTGAGCACACATATGTCTCACGTGTTGACGTGGTGGATTATAGCCGCCATATTGGCCAGCTGACGTCATCATGCCCGTTATCTGTCTTTGTCTAACGAAATGACATCTGTCCTTTTTTCGATTGCTCGCCATCTTACGCAAGATCCGGCAACTACTGTTGCTGCTCTTCTTGTCATCCTGCATCCGTATTTGCATTACTAAAATAATTATTAGATGGATCTCTTTTTGTACGCATTGAATCTTACTTCTACTTATTCAATAGGATAGGAAGAATATACAATATTATTCCTACATGTTTTCCCAAGGGTGGATGATAAATTATGTACGTATAAACTGTAGAATTTTTGTTTTAAGCAAATATTGTCGTCAGGTGACAGCTGTGTATGTGCCCTAATAAGTAATATTTTTAATTTTTTGGTGCTTTTGATATAAAATCGCGTTTTCCACTCTAGATTTTTGTGCGGACTTTAATTCTGTACAAGATTTTTGCAATTCTATAAAGCCAATTAAAAGATCCATCTAATAACGATAATGTCGGTAAATCATACGACTGCAGGATCCCCTTAATCTGTGATCCTGAACAGGGGACAATTACCGACAATTACAGTCAAAGCTCGTTCTTTGAAACGGCTTTATAGATCGCAAAATCCTTTTACAGGAGTAAAGTATAGGTACTAATGAAGAGTGGGAATGTAAAAAATTAGTGATAATTGAAAAAAAATGTAAAAATGCTGTCACCTCATAACCATATTTTCTAATATAAACAGTTGTATAGGTTATATGTACAAAATAAAATGTTCCCACTCTTCAGAATACGTGCACAAACAATAACGTACCATTAAAATTGAGATTGAAAGCCTGGAAAAAAAATTTGGGCTTCGAAGAAATCGTGTATATTTTCCACAAAAATATACACGCAGGCTAGTAAGCAGAGATGGCGCAGCAATCGAACAAGGATAGATGTCATTTCATTAGACAAAGACAGATATAGGAAAAACAAAATTAGAAATGTTGACATTATCGACATCGAGGAAGTTTGGCCATCACTCCAGCATCCCCTCCTATTTAATAAAAATATCTACTTTATTTTGCATTGCATTAGGCCCTTTTCTTTATAAGTTTTCTAGTTTTGTAATTATTATGGAACACTAAATGAGCAGAGAATAAATCACGTAAAATTAATCCGGTACGGAATGTGTTAAAAGATTTTTTTATACACATATATGCATGTATACTATATGTACATATGTATATACATATTTTATTGATATAAAATTTGTAAGAAATATTTTGCTTACGCTATGCTTAGAAAGCCTGATAAAAATTTAAGACATTTTGTTTTTTATAATACTCGTATAAACAAAATTACTTTACCTTTTTACGTATAGCTATCTGACCACAAACAGCCATTACACATCCGCTCGTTTTACCACATTGTGACGATCCAATAGCAACAACGTTTAATCCGTTGTTTATAGCTGGCCATATATAAGATTGAAGTTTTCTTGGTCTAGTAGAGTTGATGCTCTCAAACCAACCCTAAAAGATATACTTAAAATATATTTTTATTACCCTCTTAATCAATCGAATTACTGTCAAACGTATTTACTGGATTATATACCTCATGTATTCCATTAGGATATCTAAGGTCTGTAATGTCACTTAAGGCATCACAGTCAATTGAGCTCTGTACCAAAATCTTCTCACTGATAACAAATAGCAAAAACATAAGAAGAAACATAAATATTTCTATATAATCAATTATATATATACTTATGTAAATACTTTTACCTGAGAAAAAATTTTGTGTGAGATTTATTAAGTCCATTAATACATGTTGCGTTGTTCCTTCTTTCTCTATCTCTTGAAAATTTTACATGTAAAATGTACCACTTTTCTTTAAGTTGTGTGGACGTTTCAACAAGCTTCAATAAATCTATATACCAATTAAATTATAAATATTGTATATCATTCAAATGTTATTAAAATTATTTTAAGAGTTAATAAAAGTGACAGACAAAACAATTTTTGAGCAATTGAATAAGAATGTTAACAAAATAAACTAAAATCAAACTTGTTTATTGAAAAGTTACAAAAAACAGTTAACGTTTCTTTCGACTTCTTCAGAATATTATAACAAAAAACTACAAGAAATTACATTAAACAAATAAAATGAAATAATTATATCCTACAGATAAATAGGTATCAGGTTTATATTCAAAACGTTAGAAGAATTAAGTGGAAAACCGACATCAAAATCGAACATAATAAGTCAAGAATTAAAAATTAACCGAGATGTCTAAAGTAACGTAACACTTCTATGATGAGAATCCATCAAAAATAACCGTAGTAGCAAACACATTCTTCGTTGGAAAGTACAAAATGTAAGTCCAAAAAGTAAAAAAAACTATTGTTAGTAGATTATATGTTGTAGTAATAAAAGGAACTTGTGACCAAATTTAGTAAAAAATAAGTAGTCAAAATTCAACGAAGAGAAATAATACAAAAATTGGCTATTAGCACAAATATCCGAGTAGTGCAAAGATATGCGACTAACTGAATCTATTTTAATAGATAATATTAAATTTTAATAGATTTATTATAGGAAAGTCTCACTTGAGATATTTACATACCTCCTTCTATATAAAGTGCATGATAATTAATTAATAATGCTTCACTTAATAATATGACAGTTTTATCAATGGTACAATAAAACTCTCCGTATTCTCTTCCATTACTTTCGTCCGTGACTAAATGATCGAAGTGTACAATTTCAGATGTGCTGAGAAGATGTTTTGTAAACTGAATGGCTTCTTCGGTCCACTTTTCTACAACACTTTAAGTAGTTGCAATCTCTTAAACATTTTTGTAAAGAAACAAAATGACTGTAATTGAAATAAATCTTACACAGCAGTAGCGTTAGAATCATTTGACACGGCACCATTCTTTTTCATACAAATCGGCAAAACACCAAATACACCCACGGTTTTCGTTAAATACGCATCAGGGACAACATCTTGTGGAAGTATATGAAATTTATCCCTAGTTAATTCAATGCTAGTACCATGATCCACTAAAAGAATACAATATGTTCCATCCTTTTTAATACAAGTTATTAAACCACGGCAAACAAATGATGGTAAATTTATTCCATCTTGATGATTAAGTTGTATAAAAACCGTCTGCAAAATAAAGAGTATCTTATATTACGAGAAATGTAACTTGTATAAGATATCAGACAATTATAACTCATATGCAATAGAGAACATGAAACTTACGTCGCCAATTTTGGCATTTTCCTCATCTCTTTTCTTCTTCAAATAAGTATCTGTTTTCATAAAACTTATTAACTTTGATTGAATCATACAGAGTGTCTCTTTGTGCTTTTCAACTTCACAAGCTCTCATGATATATGGATTTTGTACATTTCTTACTCGTATTGCTTTGGCTGTAGGAGGAATGGCTGTATCTGAAATTAAATAAAGATTTAATAGTTGAGTAATTTAATTTGTCTAATGTATCATCGCTATAAATGAAGTATGAACATTATTAATATAAACATTACCTTGATGCTTACGAAACTTGTTCATGTTTTGAGAATTATTGCCCTGAAATGAAGAGATTTGTAATATTTTACAATCATATCTAAAAAAATTCTTGTATTTATTTGGATCACTAACAATCTATACTCCGCCCAACGAGAGATCATGGTTGATCGAACATAAATAACGATAGGGCACAGAGACGCAACAAGGTGTTTGCGTTAAATTATTTTTACTTTTAATAGATATTGTCCAACACTATTAAAACTAAAAATAATTTAACACGAACACCATTTTGCGACTCTGTGCCCTATCATTATTAATGTTTGATCAACCATGATCTCTTGTTGGACGAAGTATAGTTGCCTTTCTGTTTCTTACGTACAGTCCATGTTTCTATTTTGTTTGTACCTATCTGTCACATTTTACTACATTTTACCCTACCTTGTGATTGAAATATACACTTGCTGATTTTTCGAGGAGAACTGGCATCTTTTCTGATAGATTTATAAAAAAATATACTTGCAATTGTAAATTACTTCTTTAGGTTTTTTCTCTTTGGTGAGCAGGATTTCAGTCGATCTGTGTGTCAGTTTTTAGAAACCAAACATCATTAAAATGCTAAAAGATAACCTACACGAGTTCTTCACATGCGACTCCAACTTACCTTTTGAAAGATAAAAGAGCAATATATCCTTTTTCGACGGTAACACTTTAACTCAAGAGAAACTTGAATCGAAACGTCGAGAGTTTGGTTTAAGTGACCATTCGCGTAATGCGAAGCTGCATGGCAAGATAATTGTTGTAAACAAAGAGATAACCTAACCTCAAATTAGATTCCTGCCAAAAATACTTAACCGCCAATATTCACAGATTCACTGTGTGTGTGTGTGTGTGTGTGTTTGTGAGTTAAGATTTCACTGCCAGTACTGAAAATCTATAGTTTATGTTACACTTTCCCCACAATTTCATTTTTTTTCTTGATCCGTTCGCGTAAACGGGATTTTCCTTCGCGTAAACGGGATTTTGTAGTAACTTAAGGCCATTGCACGTAACAAAGTTTTAGTCATAATCGTAAGGCCGTAAGAAAATAGACCAATCACAGTCGATTATTCTCCTTGAGCTTTCTTACGGCCTTACGATTATGACTAAAACTTTGTTACGTGCAATGGCTTTTATTTCTGTAGTAACTTACGATAATTCCTTTGCGTAAACGGGATTTTCCTTCGCGTAAACGGGATTTTGTAGTAACCTACGATAATTTACTCCGCGTAAACGAGTAATATATCGTAAGTTACTACAGAAGTAACGCTCGCGTATGTAGTAGTAGACTTCTATACAAGGTAACACGCGGATACGGAGTACAGGACGCGATTTTTTATGCCAAAAGAAACAACTTTTTCCTTTAGCGAAAGTACGTCTGGCAGTAAAGGCCTAAAGGCCATCGCACACAAAATGCATAGCTTAGCATAAGCATAGCATAAGACCGCTAAACCAATGAGCATCCAGCATAAAATCGCCATATTGATTTACATAAGATGCTCATTGGTCCAGCGGTCTTATGCTACGCTTATGCTAATGGAGGATTCACATTGGGTCCGATCACGTCCGATGTTCGACGTACGACGATCCGACATCCAATAACAGAATTTATTATTAGAGACAAAAATTTCCTATTGGATGTCGGATTGTCGTACGTCGAACATCGGACGCAGTGTGAATCCTCCATAAGCTATGCATTTTGTGTGCGTTGGCCTTAACAAATAATAGCACTAACGAGTGACGAGGTGACGAGATTGGCCGCGTTCAGCAGACACAACTGTTGAGTTCGTCTTATCAACACTCTGCGTTGATTGGTTGGTTCTAAAAGTAAGAGCCAATGGGTGCGTTCAGCCGATACTCCGCTAGCCTAGCAATCGTGAGCAGTCGCTCGTTTTCGCTCGTTTCCTCTCCTTTGACCCAATGGATTTAAAAGGAGAGGAAACGAGCGACTGCTCACGATTGCTAGGCTAGCGGAGTATCGGCTGAACGCACCCAATCACGTTTCACTGCTACTCAGCGGCTTGGTCTGCAGAACGCGCCCATTGAAATAAATCTGTTAAAAACCATCAGTCCTTAAGCCCCTTGCACAATGCCAGGCAACAGGCAATGGAAATAACCAAAAAATCGTTAATTACATTAACCTACAAAATTCGAATGCTATGATTGGTTGGCAACAAGCAATAAGCACAGGGGGTCAATTATGAGATGAAAATTACAAAAGTGAACAGATTTTACTAGATTTCGACAAATAAAATCGTAGATACGCTAGTAAATTTTCCTCACTTTTGTAATTTTCACCTCATTTCAAGGTATAATACATATGTACACAATCGACCCCCAAAATTTCCCAACTACTACGTTTACGCGAGCGTTAAGGTGCCAATTCATGAGACGCTGAAAATGAGCGTCAACAAGGTGAACGTGGTGGTTTCGCTTTGACGCTAGCGTCAAAAAAATGAAGTTGAATTTGTTTAATGTTCAGCGTCGTCGCTGAATCGTCGTTAATCGTCCCAGTACAATCAAACATACCCACACAGCACATAATATTGCAGAAATATTGCAGCAATATTATTTTTCCATTGCAATATTACAATGAAATATATCAGAAATATTGCAGTAATATTACTGATATATATCAGTAATATTAAAATGTCCGCGAAAATGAATATCAGTAATATTACTGATATATATATATCAGTAATATATCTAATATATCAGTAATATATTAGTAATATATCAATAATATTACGGTAATATTACTATAATATTTGCGTGATATTTGTATAATATTGCTAGGAATTAAACCATTTTAATAATTTTTATTAAATTTTATTGAATTATTTGTAATAGTATTGTTACATATAATATACAAGACTTTTTGACTTGATATGGTCTCAAGAATATGCTATTGCAATAATACCCTAATTTCTTTAAATATTTGTGTATACATTTTCTTGAAGCTTTCATGTGTACACAATTATTTAAAGAACTTAGAATACTATTGCAACAATATATTCTTGAAACCAAATCAAGTAAAAAAGTCCTGTACCACTTTTCACTCCGACGAACATTTATTGACAAACATTTATTGTAAGGTGGTCCTTTCATGAGAACAAGTATTAGATAAGTACCTAAATTTGATATATGTTAAATATACAGTAATAAGGGACATGTGTACAAAAAATCAAGTAAGGTTACCGACACTTTACAAGAAGTAAGTCATTCTAAATGTGCGTTCGCGGAGCGTGCCATTGTCATTCTATCCTTGTTTACATCTAATGAACGAGAAAGATAGAATGATGCAAATCGCCACGGCCGAGGTTTTCAACGAATAATACATGATAATACATAGATTTCGAAATACGTAAAATATTAATTATTTTCAAGTAATATCTTCAAGTAATAATATTTTATGGATACATATATAAATAAAAAGATAATGTTTGTGAAGATTTTTGCTTGCTGAAAATGAGCGTCGAGCGTCAACGTGAAAAGGCACCTTTACTTCTGTAGTAACTTACGATAATTCACCCGTTTACGCGGAGTAAATTATCGTAAGTTCCCACACAGCACATAATATTGCAGAAATATTGCAGCAATATTATTTTTCGATTGCAATATTACAATGAAATGTATCAGAAATATTGCAGTAATATTACTGATATCTCAGTAATATTAAAATGTCCGCGAAAATGAATATCAGTAATATTACTGATATTTATTTCAGTAATATTGCGGTAATATTACTGCAATATATCAGTAATATTACGGTAAAATTACTATAATATTTGCGTGATATTTGTATAATATTGCTAAGAATTAAAAAACCATTTTAATAATTTTTATTAAATTTTATTAAATTATTTTTAATAGTATTGTTACATACAATTTTAAAATAATATTGATATTGTAATTAAAACATTTTAATGAATATTATTAAATTTTATCAAACTGTTATTTTTAATAATAGTATTACATACAATATTAAGAAAATAATATTGATATTATCTTTCTATCTCTTTCTTCGTCAAAACTGCTCCATGCTACTCTGCACTGTATGAATTTCCACTGATAAAAAATAACATTATAACATAATACAAAAACTGTAATTATTATTTATATCTAATTATACAAGGTGAGTTTTATTTTGTATGCCAATTATCTTCACTAATTATCTCAGAAAGTATTGGTTTATTGGAAAAATGTTTCAGATAAAAGTTGGAGGGTTTATAGAGAAATAATGGATGATCTTATTAGATTTTGAGTCTGGAACCCATGTTGAGCCAGTAACGTGGGGTCTAAGTCAAATTTTTTAAATAATAACCCTTTTTTTATTACATCATCTTTTTCTACTAATTAATATAAACAACTTTTGTCTGAAACATTTTTATTTGCCTTATACTTTTTGAGATATTCAAGAAAAATTTGGTAATTTTTTTAATATTTAGCTTATATCTTGATAAATGCTTGTTGGAGGAGAAAATGATACAAGACTTTTTGACTTGATATGGTCTCAAGAATATTGTTTCGTATTCCACATCCTTTACATCGACGTCGAGGCATATTAATTCGTATCTCATATTATTTGTATTTATTTCGTGTCAACCGTTATACCTTAGGATTGTGTCGAGTCATAACATCGCGTCAACGATGATTTTGAAGATAATCGGGGGGCTCCGACAATTCCCGGAGCCTTCCGATAATCTTGGCTATATATACCTCCCCGAACGGGAGGATCGGACACTCTCAATTCTGTCTTCGCCTCTAAATATTGGTCTCCAGCACAATACGAAGCACCGTCTTTCCGAATCAGTGACGAGATCAATATACGCAATTAAACGAGAGTCGAGAAGTAAGAGAAGTCGCAATCATTTAAAAACCACTCCAAGCTGCCTGCTTTCCACGCGAGCGTGACCGCATCATCAATAATTAGAGGCACGTGCCTCGCCTTGCGTCGACCGAGGAGCTGCCCGGGAATATACGCGAGGAACTTAACATTTTGGTCCTTCGAGCCGGATCCGGCGAAAGCATACGAAAACTGGGGCAACGGAGTTGCGCCCAGCGACGGAGAAACGGCGGATCCAATATCTGCAAACGGTCACGAGTCCGTTGGACTTGGAGCGGCAGCTGAGACCAGAGACGACTGAGTCGCTGGAACGTGAGACAATCGCACCGGTGATCAATCGGCGACCTTGCGTGAACGGAAGACGAGGACACTGCTGAGTCGCCGAGGAGGACGGAGTCCGTGTCGGCAAGCCGGCAGCGATCCAGGAAGCGAAGGACGAGCGTGCCGAGTCGCCGGGGAGTGGAGCTCCGTCGGCGATCAATCGGAGATCTCGGAGAGGCAACGGGGGCGATGGACTGTCAGCCGTGAGCAGCGGAAGCATCCGGGGAGCGGTCAATCGGCAGTCAGGGTAGGAACTCACGTTCTATTCATCGCCAATCCGTTAGCTAGTCGTTCGATAAAACGTAAAACATGGAGCAAAACGCGGGTCAGATCTCAGCGCTGAAAAGAAAACGCGAGTTTATAAAGGCGGCATGTGCGCGCATTCGAACGTATGTACGCAGAATCGGTGACGCTATTAACGCCCGAAACAATCGCGAATTTAGAAGTAAGAAGGGAAAGATTGTCGAGTTATTGGTCGGATTACAATAATTTGCAAGCCGAAATAGAGTCTCTCTGCGAAGACGAGGGAGACGATCGCGTGTCGTTTGAGGAAGCGTTTTACGAGCTGACCGCCGAATTACGCTGCGCGATCACTAATTATAACCGCACGATAGCCGGGGGTCCAGCCATGATATCCACGTCGATCGCGCCTCCGGCCGGCGTAAGCAACTCCGCAAGCAACGTACGGTTGCCGAAGTTAGATTTGCCGAACTTTACGGGCAAATACGAGGAATGGTTTCCATTCTACGAGATGTTCAACTCGATCATAAACGACAATCACGCGATAAGTAACCTTCAGAAGTTTCAATATCTGAGGGCATCGGTGACGGGCGAGGCGGCCAACGTGATTCAATCGTTAGAGTTATCTGAGCAAAATTATCTGGTGGCCTGGAATGCCTTAAAACATCGTTACAATAATAAACGCGCTATCGTGCACACGCATTTGCGTGCTTTATTTGAATTGCCAAGCATCGCGAAAGAAAACGCCTTCGAACTGCGTCGGGTGGCGGACAGTGTCGTCAAGCATGTACAGGCCTTGAGCGCGTTACATTGCCCCACCGAGCATTGGGATGAGATGTTAATTTATCTAATCCCGTCTAAATTCGATCCGATCACTACGAGAGAATGGCACGCATCGCTGAGCGGGACGGAATTACCCACATACAAGCAGTTCGTGGATTTCTTAGAACAAAGGTGCCAATTGTTAGAATCAGTAAATAAAGGCGCGGTGGCGCAGACCAACGGAAGACGTTTAGCGGCTCATGCCGCTACCACCGCTCCCGCGTGCAGCTATTGCCACGGGGAGCATCCCATTTATTATTGCCGTGAATTTATTAAGTTGTCCGTCCCACAGCGGCTCGCTGAAATTCGAAAACGGAAATTATGTGTGAACTGTCTACGGGAACGAATCACGCGGCTCGGAATTGTAATTCGGGTTCGTGTAAGAAATGCGGCGATAAACACAATTCCCTGCTTCATTTTCCTTCGAAATCTAACGATAATTCCACGAAAACAAGAACAAGGAACGCGTCCCCGCGAAAAACGATCTAATATGAATATAACTAAAATCATATTAAATCATATTAAATTTGGGTAAAATTCAAATTAATTCCAGATTTTATATTAAAATTATATTTGTTTAAATACAGTTTTAATTTGCACTTATTAAAATCAGTTATGTAGATTAAATATGATCCACAATAAAATAGGGCTTTAATTAAAATTTAATTAGATCACTTATGTGGATCATATAACACTTCGAATCAAATATGGTTTTAATTTGTATTTAATAAGATAACTTATGTGGATTATATGTATATGATCCAGAACCATACATGATGCAGAATATTTATATATAAGACTTTAATAAAAAGTTAATGTGTTCTGTATGCGACTTTTACTCGATTCAATTGCGACTTTAACCCGAAGGGCCTAGCGGAGTAAGCATGTGAAATCGGCCCTTGATTATACAAAGCTGACATTAATGTCACAAGTTAGTACCAATATGATAAAACTTTCCACCAAATATTATTTAAAAAAATTCATTTTTTTAGAAGTTATGCAGGGAGAAAGTAAAATAAAGAAATATATTTTTCTCGAAAACCACTTGACCGATCTTGATGAAAAAAATATATGTTATGTAAACTAATAAAACTAATTAACAAAAAAAATGTCTAAAATGTTTGCCAAAAAAAAGACCCAAAAAAAATATTTGAATTTTTAAATATTTTTTTTTAGGGTGATATTTTCGAGGTACCCCTTTGAAATTATTTTTACGAAAATTTCTCTTAAAATGTCCACTATAACATATATTTTTTTCATTTTTTTTAAATGGTGGAACATAGTTAAAAATACGAAAATCGTAAGCGTCGCGTCACTCCGGCGCACAGTGCAGTGCCATTCCGCGTTGCGGGTGTTCGATGTAACTTTACTAGCACATATGTACGTCTGCAATTAGCCTATAATATGTATACTTTTTAATTTTTATAGTTTTTAGAGTTTACCACGTGGAGGTTGCACACGGTTTTAAACTCCTTATTGGGGTGCTTTTTTAACGGAGTCCCCTCGCCTTTCACTACGTTTCCGTAAAATCAGGGTGCTTTAACGTGAGTCCCTTCGCCTCTCACTACGTTTCCGTAAAATCGGGGTGTTTTTTTAACGTGAGTCCCCTCGCTTTTCACTACGTTTCCGTAAAATCAGGGTGCTTTTTTAACGTGAGTCTCTTTGCCTCTCACTACGTTTCCGTAAAATCGGGGTGCTTTTTGAATGTAAGACCCCTCGTCTCTCATTACACCCTACACCTACGATTTATTTAATCTTCTTCACTATCACTGTCTATTACTGGAATGTTATTTGTTTTCTTAAACAGATCGCTAATGGGCTACAAACAATTGGATGCTGCTGTCATATTGCTGCAATTATATATTATCTATTTCATGCAAGATATTTAGCGAAAATTTTGAAACCAGCAGAAATACTGAGCGATCTGTTTAAAAAAACAAATAACATTCCAGTAATAGACAGTGATAGTGAAGAAGATTAAATAAAATCGTAGGTGTAAGGCGTAATGAGAAGCGAGAGGTCTTACATTCAAAAAGCACCCCGATTTTACGGAAACGTAGTGAGAGGCGAAGGGACTCACGTTAAAAAAGCACCCTGATTTTACGGAAACGTAGTGAAAGGCGAGAGGACTCACGTTAAAAAAGCACCCTGATTTTACGGAAACGTAGTGAAAGGCGAGAGGACTCACGTTAAAAAAGCACCCCGATTTTACGGAAATATAGTGAGAGGCGAGGGGACTCACGTTAAAAAAGCCCCCAATAAGGAGTTTAAAACCGTACTGCAACCTCCACGTAGTAAACTCTGGAAACTATAAAAATTAAAAAGTATACATATTATAAGCTAATTGCAGACGTACATATGTGCTAGTAAATAAGTTACATCGAACACCCGCAACGCGGAATGGCACTGCACTGGTGCGCCGGAGTGACGCGACGCTTACAATTTTCGTATTTTTAACTATGTTCCACCATTTAAAAAAAATTGAAAAAAATATATGTTATAGTGGACACTTTAAGAGAAATTTTCGTAAAAATTTCAAAGAAGTACCTCAAAAATATCACCCTAAAAAAATATTAAAAAGTTCAAATATTTTTTTTGATTTTTTTTTTGACAAACATTTTGGACATTTTTTTGTTAATTAGTTTTATTAGTCTACATAACATATATTTTTTTCATCAAGATCGGTCAAGTGGTTTTCGAGAAAAATACATTTCTTTATTTTACTTTCTCCCTGCATAACTTATAAAAAAGTGGATTTTTTAAAATAATGTTTGGTGGAAAGTTTTATCATATTGGTACTAACTTGTGACATTAATGTCAGCTCTGTATGATCAAGGGCCAATTTCACATGCTTATTCCGCTAGGCCCTTTGGTTTTAATTTGATTCTTATTAAAACGTAATTTTGTTTAAATAATGTTTAAATAATATTTGCGGTAAAATTTGTTTCTTTATTTGTCGAACTTAACATGTAAAATATTTGATTCAAATTAAAAAAAAAATAATATAGTCATATAAGATTATATATGATCAGATCAGAATATTGCATCTCAAAGTATCCGATAGATGGCATTCGATGTGATCTGTTTCTCGTAATTAAAATTTGACAAAGAGTGTTATAAGATAACGGTATCAAGAAGACACGACACTGTCTCGGAACGACACAATTTTTGTATCAGTTATATCGTGAAGTCTACTCTTATAATAAAGTAGCACGCTTAAAAAATAAAGTTTTATATAATCTTGTTTAAGTTTAAATTGGTATAACTTTAAATTTAAAACAAAATTATATAAAATTCTAATAAGATCAAATAACATTTATATATGACAAATTTGACTTATATGACTTATATGATTATATTTGACTTATATGATTATATTTGACTTATATATGATTATATTTAACAAATTAATTTTGAATTTATTACCATATTTAATCCACATTTGGCAAATTAAAACCATATTAACTCTGCATTTCTTTTGGTCTGTGCGGCTGATTTTGCATATTTTAACAAAGCAAGGTCCAGTTTAATCCATATATAGATTAAATAAGATGGGGTACTTTAATTTGATTTAAATATGACATATTTAATTATAATTGATTTGCATATTCGATTCTAATAAGATTCTTAATAAATTCATATAAGCTTTTAATACGGTTTTAATACAATCGTTTTTCGCGGGTCGGCTCGAGACGATGCCGAGGAAACGACGGTTATGACTCATTCGTCGACTTCTCATAATACCGGTGTATTGCTTTCAACGGCGGTTGTGTACATTGTCGATGCCAGCGGAACAAAGCATCCGTGCCGCGTTCTATTTAGATAGCGGCTCACAGGCTAACTTTATAGCGCGATCTTATGCCGAAAGGTTGCAATTGAGGGCAAATCCGAGTAACATAAAAATAATAGGAATTAACGGTACAACCAGCAGCGCGAGCGAGGTCGTTGTAATAAAGTTACATTCACGATTGAACGAATTCGCCGCGACAATAGAATGCATAATAACGGATCGCATAACCGAGCGTCTCCCGGTGTCGTCAATTGACAGAACGGAAATACGGATACCGCCGACCATCAAATTAGCTGATCCAGATTTTCACCGAAGCTCGGACATAGACGCGTTGGTGGGTGCCGAATTGTTTTGGCAGTTGATTTGCGTGGGGCAATTAAGAGCCTCCCACGCGCACCCTACGTTACAGAAAACGCACTTTGGCTGGGTTCTCGCCGGTCGTTTCGGCGGCGAGACGCGTAAGACGCGCGCCCGCGAGATAGGAGCGTTCTGCGCGTCGATAACCGAGTCAGAATTGCAAAATCAGTTAGCGAGGTTTTGGCAATTGGAGGAGAGCTGCCGGCCTCGCGACTCGTATTCGAGCGTGGAACGTTTTTGCGAGAAACATTTCCGCGACAACACGACCAGAGATGATCAAGGTCGGGTGATAGTTACGCTACCAATAAATGAGGATAAAATAAGAAAGCTGGGCGATACGCGCGACGTGGCCCTGCGACGATTTTACGCTCTAGAAAAACGACTAGATCGCGATCCGATTTTGAAGTCGCAATATAGCAATTTTATCCACGAATACACTGTTAGAAGCAGTGTGTGAATATCACACACTTTATCGCGTGTGATGTGTGTCCGCCGTTTTAAGACGTCTGTAAGTGTGTTACTTTTTCACGCACAAATAGATGTTTGATTATATTAGCGTGTATGACTTGTCACACAGCTGGAGATGTGTAATTTAATGCAGTCCTCTTAATACCAGAGGAATTATAATACTTTAAAACAAAAAAAAATATTTATTTCGAAATTTTATTACTATTTTTTAACTAAATTTGTTTCTTAAGATGCAGTCTATAATTATAAATATTTTTTCGTATTTGAAAAAAGCACTTACCTTGGTGGGATTCGAACTCGGGACCTCTGGATCGTGAGCCAACTGCCTTACGTGGTAGACTATTTCTTAATTTGATGTAAGTGTTATATATAGTCTACATATGGCATAACCAGCGCCAATATATAATTTTTCAAAAATCATCTTAAGAAACAAATTTAGTTGAAAAAAAGTAATAAGATTTTAAATTAGTTATATAATATAATATTTTTTAATGTCGGGTGAATGTCATTTTTTAAATTCGGCTCATTACGAAATTTTGTGTTCGTAAATATATTTATGAAAAAAGTATATTTATAAAGTTAAAATTCTTATATCATTATTCTTATATCAAATCCATACACACACACACACACACGCACGCACGCACGCACGCACGCACGCACGCACGCACGCACGCACGCACGCACGCACGCACGCACGCACGCACGCACGCACGCACGCACGCACGCACGCACGCACGCACGCACGCACGCACGCACGCACGCACGCACGCACGCACGCACGCACGCACGCACGCACGCACGCACGCACGCACGCACGCACGCACGCACGCACGCACGCACGCACGCACGCACGCACGCACGCACGCACGCACGCACGCACGCACGCACGCACGCACGCACGCACGCACGCACGCACGCACGCACGCACGCACGCACGCACGCACGCACGCACGCACGCACGCACGCACGCACGCACGCACGCACGCACGCACGCACGCACGCACGCACGCACGCACGCACGCACGCACGCACGCACGCACGCACGCACGCACGCACGCACGCACGCACGCACGCACGCACGCACGCACGCACGCACGCACGCACGCACGCACGCACGCACGCACGCACGCACGCACGCACGCACGCACGCACGCACGCACGCACGCACGCACGCACGCACGCACGCACGCACGCACGCACGCACGCACGCACGCACGCACGCACGCACGCACGCACGCACGCACGCACGCACGCACGCACGCACGCACGCACGCACGCACGCACGCACGCACGCACGCACGCACGCACGCACGCACGCACGCACGCACGCACGCACGCACGCACGCACGCACGCACGCACGCACGCACGCACGCACGCACGCACGCACGCACGCACGCACGCACGCACGCACGCACGCACGCACGCACGCACGCACGCACGCACGCACGCACGCACGCACGCACGCACGCACGCACGCACGCACGCACGCACGCACGCACGCACGCACGCACGCACGCACGCACGCACGCACGCACGCACGCACGCACGCACGCACGCACGCACGCACGCACGCACGCACGCACGCACGCACGCACGCACGCACGCACGCACGCACGCACGCACGCACGCACGCACGCACGCACGCACGCACGCACGCACGCACGCACGCACGCACGCACGCACGCACGCACGCACGCACGCACGCACGCACGCACGCACGCACGCACGCACGCACGCACGCACGCACTCACGCACGCACGCACGCACGCACGCACGCACGCACGCACGCACGCACGCACGCACGCACGCACGCACGCACGCACGCACGCACGCACGCACGCACGCACGCACGCACGCACGCACGCACGCACGCACGCACGCACGCACGCACGCACGCACGCACGCACGCACGCACGCACGCACGCACGCACGCACCGCACGCCCGCACGCACGCACGCACGCACGCACGCACGCACGCACGCACGCACGCACGCACGCACACACACACACACACACACACAAGAGAGAGGGCCTCATTAGACAAAAATAAAAAAACCTTTTTTATAGCATCCCTAATAAATAATGATCGGAATGTGCTTCCATCAAAGACTTGTTCATCTTGTTCATCCGTTCGTAATAAAGAATACTGTATAATTGGCACTACACTTCAATGTGCACACAATTCGCACACAGCCACAGGCTCGTCGTATTCTAACCTCAAAGAGTTGCTGATGCGTACCTGCATGATATGTGACTTGGTCAGTGTGTGACTAAGTAAGTGTGTTATATTATACTCAGTGTGTAACTTTCCCCAAAATGTGTTATATTCACACACATAGAAACATTACACATGTGTGAATACTATAGTGCTTGACTATTCATACACTTGTGGATGTTTTACTAAATTCACACGTTGAAGTGTGTGTTTTATACACATTCCCTAGTGCGTTTCCCTGTTTTTCACACGTGCACATTGAGACACAAGTGCATGAACGTTTGAAAAATCATACATTACACACGTGTGACGCATTAATATTCACACATGTGTGACAGATCTACTTCTAACAGTGTACTTGTCACTCGGGCACATGAAATGGATAGATAGCGTGAATGACAATGACGGAGATTTGCCGGCGTGTTACCTGCCCCATCACTGCGTGCTAAAACCTTCAAACGAAACCACTAAGTTGAGGGTGGTCTTCGATGCTTCGTGCGAGAGTTCAACCGGAGTATCGCTGAACGACGCGCTTATGGTCGGCTCGACGGCACAGCAGGACTTATTCTCTATCATTTTGCGATTTCGTACGCTCGCGTTCGTTTTTTCGGCGGACATTGTCAAAATGTATCGCCAGATACTAATCAATCCGAAACAAACTAAATTGCAGCGTATATTCTGGCGAGACCACGCCGGCTTGATCTTACGAATAGGCGAATTATTAACAGTAACATACGGAACGGCAGCCGCCGCGCATCTAGCAATCAAAACCCTTGAATACTTAGCGGAGACCTACACGAAACAGTTTCCCGTAGGAGCGGAGCATATAATGCGCGATTTTTACGTTGACGACATGCTATCGGGTGCCGATACGCTCGAGGAAGCACTAAAAATAAAGAGTGAGGTCGTGGAAATTTTGAGTCGCGGCGCGTTTCAGTTAAGCAAATGGTCCTCGAATCATGTAGCTCTGTTAGGTGAAGATCAAAACAAACATAACGCCGATGTTCAAATCGACAGGGAATCGACGTCGCGCGTCCTCGGAATTGTTTGGAATCCGTCTACGGATACATTCCGTTTCGCAATTGAGCAGCCGGCAAACACGAATAAGATAACGAAACGTATAATATTATCGGAAATCGCGAAGCTGTTCGATCCGTTAGGCTTACTCGGCCCGGTCATCATATTACCGAAAATATTGCTCCAAGAGATTTGGCAACTGAAGCTGCAATGGGACGAATCCATCCCGCTGGATTTGCATACAAGGTGGTCCGCGTTTAAAGAGCAATTGACCGCGCTGAATGAATTGAGAATACCGCGATTCATCAAGGAACGCGGCGAGCATTCGCGATTTCAGATACACGGATTTTGCGACGCCAGCCAGCGAGCGTATGGCGCGTGCTTATATATTCGGAGGCAAATCGGGGAGAATGAATTTCGCGTCGACCTGTGGTGTTCAAAGACTAGAGTCGCGCCTCTGAAAACGATTTCCATTTCTCGGCTGGAGCTTTGCGCGGCGCTATTGCTAGCGCAATTATGGGACAAGGCGCGATCTTCTATCGAGGTGGGAGAGGCGCAGTCCTTTTTATGGTCGGATGCCACAATAGCATTGCGGTGGATTTCGTCGTGCTCGAGGAAATGGTCGGTATTTGTTGCAAATCGCGTCGGCGAAATACAACGGCTAACACGCGCTTCGGACTGGCGGCACGTGCCGTCAGCGCAGAATCCCGCCGATTTGTTGTCTCGAGGTATCTACCCGCATGAGATTCGGAGTTCGGCATTGTGGTGGCACGGCCCCGAGTTTTTGAGGGAGAGCGAGGCCGCGTGGCCAAGGGATAATCCATACATCTCCGAATCTGAGATGCCCGAGATGCGAAGGACCGTTGCCGTCGCTGTTGCGGCAACGGCGAATCCGTTCGTGGAGCTGGCGCACAGATGCTCCAGCTTAAACAAATTGTGCAGGATCATGGCCTATTGCCTGCGATTTCTCAAATCGCATCTTCACCCGCACAGAGAAGCAGGCACTCGTGTCTCACACGAAGAAATCTGCACCGCGCTCGACTGCTTATGCAAGAACGTCCAGAGAGACGCGTTTTCCAGCGAAATCCACCAATTAGAAGAGGGGGTCTCGCTTACTTCCTCCAGTTCTTTGACTTCGTTAGCGCCATTTTTGGACGAGCGGGGATTGATCCGCGTCGGGGGGAGACTGGGAAATTCCGAATTGTCGTACGGTGCCCGCCACCTGATCCTACTTCCAAAAAATCATCGGCTTACTTATCTTATAATAGAACGAGAGCACAGGCGTAACCTTCACGCGGGATTGCAGGGCATCATAGCCGCGGTGCGACAGAGCTTCTGGCCGCTTTCCGTGCGCTCCGTAACGCGGAGGATTATTCGACAGTGCGTCGCCTGTTTCCGATGTCGTCCCGTTACATCTGAAGCAAAAATGGGAGTGCTGCCCCCGCCTCGTGTAACACCGTCTCGGCCATTCTCAAATTGCGGAGTTGATTACGCAGGTCCGCTTATCGTGCGAGAAGGCAAGCGTCGAAATGCTCGTAATAGCAAGGCATACGTTTGCGTCTTTGTGTGCCTCGCCACAAAGGCAGTACACTTAGAAGTAGTCAGCGATTTAACGACCGAAGCATTTCTGGCTGCCTTCAAGCGCTTTATTTCGCGTCGAGGAAGCCCGTCTTCCATGCATTCCGACAACGGTACTAATTTCAAGGGCGCCTCCCGCCAACTGTCGGAATTATATGAATTCTATAGGTCAGATAAAAATCAAGACAAAATAAAACAATTTTGCTGCGATCTAAGGATATCTTGGCAATTCATACCGCCCGGAGCCCCGCACTTCGGCGGGTTATGGGAGGCCGCGGTAAAGTCCGCGAAATATCATTTGCAGCGTATCGCGGGCGACTCGCATCTCACTTTCGAGGAATTGCAAATGACACTGTGCGAAATAGAGGCAATACTCAATTCGCGTCCGTTAACACCGCTGAGCTCTGATCCGAACGACTTATCGTATATTACGCCGGGACATTTTTTGATTGGCGATGTCTTGAACGGTTTTCCTTGCCGAGATTTGACCGACATCAACGAAAACAGATTGGTGCGCTGGCAAAGAATCGAACAACTCCGCCAGCACTTTTGGAGTCGCTGGAGCCGCGAATACTTGAATCAGTTACAGCAGCGGCATAAATGGGCTACCAGCAAGGGCGAGCAACTGAAGGTCGGGCAGATGGTGCTAATCATACAACCTGGTGTGCCGCCTCTGCAATGGATTTTGGGCCGCGTCACTGAGACGCATCCTGGTTCCGACGGCACCGCTCGATCGGCAACGGTGGCCACAACCAAGGGATCAATTGTCCGGCCGCTGGCCAGACTAGCGATCTTGCCGCTAGAAAATTCGAGTCAATAAATTCCGCACTCGCGATTGAAATAAAGAATTGAGAAATTTTATCCGTATCCCTGACTAGGCTGAGAGCCGCTAATGTTCTTTGACAAGTAAACGTTTGACTAAATTTGTATCTGACGAATTTCATTATTTATTTGTACTAATTGAATTATTGCCTGTGCACGTTCATTCAATTTATTATGTTTAATCTATTATCATTTCATTTGTATTATATTTATTCCTGTAGTCATGCTACTGATAGAATCATATTATTAGACCATGTATTATATTCGTACTCAGATGTATTATTCGTAATTTAAGATTGTAAGACAAGGTCTTCCAAGGCGGGCGGTGTTTCGTATTCCACATCCTTTACATCGACGTCGAGGCATATTATTTCGTATCTCATATTATTTGTATTTATTTCGTGTCAACCGTTATACCTTAGGATTGTGTCGAGTCATAACATCGCGTCAACGATGATTTTGAAAATAATCGGGGGGCTCCGACAATTCCCGGAGCCTTCGGATAATCTTGGCTATATATACCTCCCCGAACGGGAGGATCGGACACTCTCAATTCTGTCTTCGCCTCTAAATATTGGTCTCCAGCACAATACAAAGCACCGTCTTTCCGAATCAGTGACGAGATCAATATACGCAATTAAACGAGAGTCGAGAAGTAAGAGAAGTCGCAATCATTTAAAAACCACTCCAAGCTGCCTGCTTTCCACGCGAGCGTGACCGCATCATCAATAATTAGAGGCACGTGCCTCGCCTTGCGTCGACCGAGGAGCTGCCCGGGACTATACGCGAGGAACTTAACAAATATGTTATTGCAATAATACCCTAATTTCTTTAAATTTTTGTGTATACATTTTTTTGAAGCTTTCATGTGTACACAATTATTTAAAGAAATTATAATACTATTGCAACAGTATATTCTTGAAATCAAATCAAGTCAAAAAGTCCTGTACCACTTTTCACTCCGACGAACATTTATTGACAAACATTGTAAGGTGGTCCTTTCGTGAGAACAAGTATTAGATAAGTACCTAAATTTGATATATGTTAAATATACAGTAATAAGGAACATGTGTACAAAAAATCAAGTAAGGTTACCGACACTTTACAAGAAGTAAGTCATTCTAAATGTGCGTTTGCGGAGCGTGCCATTGTCATTCTATCCTTGTTTACATCTAATGAACGAGAAAGATAGAATGATGCAAATCGCCACGGCCGAGGTTTTCAACGAATAATACATGATAATACATTATTATTCATGTCTTAAAATATTCCCTGAAGTTTCCGGATTTCGTACATACCTTGAAAATAAGGGCTTGCCGAATGTTTTGCTCTGATATATGAGGTTAAATAAGTAGTGGATCCAATCGCATATTGCTTTACTCGTACTGTCATGCCTGACCTAACCTAAATCGAGTCCAACCGCACTACTATTGTGATATTTTTTAAATTAGTAAATAATTAAATACGATTAAATCGTGCGTGTAAAATCATGTTATATTATTATAATTATTGGGATGTTGTGTAATGTTTGTCACTATGTTTGTTTTCAATTACCTCATGACGGACTGTTACTTGACTAGCTGGGTCCGCGAAAGAACCACCTTGTAAGCTAAATATTGAAAAAGATACCAAGTTTTTCTTGAATATCTCAAAAAGTATAAGGCAAATAAAAAAATGTTTCAGAGAAAAGTTGTTCATATTAATTAGTAGAAAAAGATGATACCATAAAAAAGGGGTTTCTATTTAAATAATTTGACTTGGATCCTATTAGGCTTAACACAGGTCCCGGGTTCAAAATCTAATAAAATTGTCTATTGGTCCTCCTTGAACTCTCCAACTTTTATCTGAAACATTTTTTCAATAAATTAATACTTTCTGAGATAATTATAGCGGAGATGATTGGCACACGAAATAAAAATCACCCTGTTTATTTCATACATAATTACATATTAAAATATAAGAGTACGGGGTTAAGTATGACGTGTTCCGATATTCACTGTCTATACTAAAAATCTATGGTTAATGTTATACATACACTTTAAATTTTCAGTACTGGATATTAAAATATTGGAACGCAGTTTATACCAAGTTTAAATTTTTCTTACTTATGTATCTAATAAATGAAGCTGTCGCTCAGAAGAGTTTGATAGAAATCAAACTGCTTGGTGCTGCTCTGCGTGAACTTCCACTGATGGAAAGCAACGTAACACTGCAACATAATACAAAAACAGTAATTATTATTTACATCTAATTATATATTTTAAACATAAAAGTAGGTTAAGTATGAATCTGTATTGTCATATTCACTATATCTATATACTGAAAATCTGTAGTTGATGTTACACGTATACTTTGGATTTTCAGTATTGACGATTAATATTGGAAAGTATGGTACATATCAAATTTAACTTTTTCTTACTTACATATTTAATAAATAAATCTTTTGCTTTTCTATCAAACTGCTTGGTGCTGCTCTGGACTGCATGAACATCCACTGATGGAAAGCAATACTGTAACATATAGCATAAGAACAATAATTATTATAAAATCATGTAAATGGTAATTAATTATGGTTAAATCATTTAATTAATGATTAAACTGCTTTTTAGGAGATTTGGGATCGGCATATTTCTGTCACGTATCTCCAATTAAGGGCTCCAGTTGGATTAAACTGTTAAAAATTTTGAGGTTAAGTTAGCATCAAAATTTAAGTATGAAGCCGTTAATAAATAATTTACGCAAGCGTTACTTCTGTAGTAACTTACGATATATCATACGTTTACACGGAGTAAATTATCGCAAGTTAAGGCCTGGACACACGAATCGTCGGAAGACGTAAGACGTAAATTATAAGGAAATCCACCAATCAGAGTCGACTATTCCCCTCTTTAAGAGGGAAGAAGAGGGGAATAGTCGACTCTGATTAGTGGATTTCTTTACGATTTACGTCTTACGTCTTCCGTCGATTCGTGTGTCCAGGCCTTTACTACAAAATCCCGTTTACGCGAAGGAAAATCCCGTTTACGCGAAAGAATTATCGTAAGTTACTACGAAAGTAACGCTCGCGTAAACGTAGTAATTGTGCAAGGGGTTTTACTGGTTGTCGGCAGAACCTTCTGATACTGACCGATATTTATAGGTGTATGATTTTCTTCGAATTGGCTTTACAGATTTGAAATCTCTTTAACACCTTTAAAGTACATACAGAAATGATGGGTGGAGTGGTAAATTGAAGACTAAAAACTTAAAAGAATTGAAACAAGTAGAAACTTGTACATTGCTTCCTCATAGTTTTTAAGTGTGCAAGTGGAAACTTGTACATTGCTTTCTCATAGTTTTTAAGTGTGCAAGTGGAAACTTGTACATTGCTTTCTCATAGTTTTTAAGTGTGCAAGTGGAAACTTGTACATTGCTTTCGTTTTTAAGTGTGCAAGTAGAAACTTGCACATTGCTTCCTTATAGTTTTTAAATGTGCAAGTAGAAACCTGTACATTGCTTCCTCTATGAGGAAACCTGTTTTTTTTATGCATAATTATTAGTAGATATTTATTAATTTGGCTTCTTCATAGAGGAAGCAATGCACAGGTTTCTATTTGCACACTTAAAAACTATAAGAAAGCAATGTGCAAGTTTCTACTTGCTCACTTAAACAAGTTTCTACTTGCACATTTAAAAACTATGAGGAAGCAATGTGCAAGTTTCTACTTGCACACTATTTTTTCATGAATAGAGTATCATTAAAGATAGATTGGTGTTGTATTTGGTAATGATCGGTGAAGGGGTTACCAATTTTTGCCTAAAAAGTGTACAAGTCATACATGTAATCTTATATATAAGATATCATTAAAGGGAGGTTGTTTTGAATTTGGCGAAGATTAGTGAAAGGGTTATCGATTTTTGCCTAAAAATGTATAGGGTAGACCGAAACAAATCGGATTACTAATTAGCACGATAAAATAGCTCGTTTAAAATAAAACACTAACGAAAATTGTCTTAAAACTTATATTATTCCGATTTGCCTCCATCTACCCTTTGTAAGTTATTTGATGGATAGAGTATCATTAAAGGAAGATTGTTATTTAATTTAGCGAGGATCGGTGAAGGAATTACCGATTTCTGCTTAAAAAGTGTATAAGATGTACATGTAATTTTATATAGAGTATTATTAAAAGAAGGTTGTTTTGAATTTTGCGAGGTGAAAGAATTACCGATTTCTGCTTAAAAAATGTGTAAGTTATTTGATGGATAAAGTATCATTTAAAAAAAGTATTGAATTTGGCGAGGATCGGTGAAGAAGTTACCGATTTTTGCTTAAAAGTTACATGTATTAGTTATATATGTATTAATTTTATATAGAGTATCATTAAAAAGCAGAAATCGGTAACCCTCTCACCGATCCTCACAAAATTCAAAACAACCTTCTTTTAATAATACTTACGACGACGACGACGATGTCCTCACGGTCTCGCCGGCCGTGGAGGAGCGCGCCGTCGCTTTCTTCACTATAATCTTTATCAATATTCGCGATACTGCTCTCCGAAACCCCGATGGTAGCTCGACTGAGTATTTTAGAGATGTTATGTTGGGCGCCAGGTGCGATTCCTCGCACCACGATTCACGAGATCGCAGTACTTCTCAGGCGTGGGCTTCTTTGATCAACCGCGGATGGAATAGGAGAGGGAGCGTAGCGCAATCATCACACTCAAATACATAAAACATTAAATTATATTTCGGTTAAGGCAGATAACAAGTGGACGATAGCGAGTTCCACGGCGAACAAGCAGAATTCGAGCACACGCCACGTGTCACCCCACGAGCGCGA